>NC_045544.1:20524049-20824049 GCF_009769535.1 Thamnophis elegans
TACTCTTTAAAGCTGTCAGAGTGTCTTCTACTCCAGCCCCATGATGAACTTCGGCTACGTGTCCTCCTTCGGCTACGGCTTCTTGATCTTCTGTAATCCATTGGAGAACACTGGCGACGTTCTTTTGACTTCATCTGACCTGGGGCTAGAAATTAAAACAAAAACTGAACGAATGCAAAGAAACAGGATTATCTCACATTGTTAGCATGCTATTACTTTTACATTTTAATAAACCGTCCCTCTACATTGTGAGTGTCATGATTTTTGGGCTTGTGTAATTCTAAGCAATATGAAAATCTACTTTCTTAAATAAATATTTGCAGAATAAGTAAGTGATGTGTTTATTTTCACTTACTTTTGCGATCCCCTTGTGCAAACTGTATTTCAATTTGCCGGCCACATACCCACTTTCTATTGAGGTTATAAAGAGCATCTTCTGCATCACGAACATCTTCAAACATGACTGTCTGTTAAGGACACTTTAAACATGCACAAAGCAAAAAAATGTATCATATAGCATAGACCACACACTCAAATGTTTTTAGAATAAATTAACTTATTTTTATATTCTACATAAAACTTAACTGTTGCATATTCTATGTGGTCTCTTAATTATAACAACATTTCATCAAGGCATATGCTAAGAAATATGTAAAGTGTGAAAGGAAGATCACATCCCCATTCAGGAAAAAGGACCAATGACCACAATTCACTTTCAGGTATTCACTAAATGCTTTAAAACACTACTGGCTTTGCGCATAATCAAGTTCAAGCATCTACCAGAGTCCCAGAATAGGCAGAAGATATCATTACCTTATCATATAATCATTCCAATTTTGCACAGGCATGCAAAAGTTAGTACATAGATTTTATTTGCAAAGATTATCTATTAAAAGGTTGGTGGATATTTTATGTGGGACTTCAAAATCCTGATCAACTGTGTTTGGAAATGTAAATCTCCCTTCACACTTTGTCTATACTCACACATCATAGACATAATTGTTTTAATCATGGTGCGCTTAGTGACTGTACTAGGTGGATTTACATAACATTGGCCAAAAGTAAACAAATGCAATAAATCAACCTCTGAAACTAGTTAAAAGCAGCAATGGAAGACAAGCGTATCTGGTGTACTTCAAAATATGAAGCATCTCAATGTCACAAACAAAATAAGACAAGACTGAATAAATCTGAAATTCTTTGACCACTGAAGCAAATACAAAATTCCTGCACAAGCTAACTTAATTTCATTTCAATGGCATATCTTTGTGTAACAAATCTGCTTCTTTTATATGAATTCCAAAAGTCCTGATATGAAGGAATTCTCTGTATAACTGAGCCCTTATATCTCTAGTGCATCTTTGAATAGGTGCAAATATAGTTATTTTATGCACCTTGCAATAAGTGTCTTCATTAGCATCTAATGGATAACTCAGTTTAAAATTTGAAAATATAGTTCAATATTATTCTGCCACTTATTTTCATAATCATCTGACTTTTTCATTTTGCTGTTTTTTAAATTCTTTTACAACAAATAAATTTTGATGATATAGAAATTGTGCTAGATAATCAAAACAAGCACTATTGCACTTATATCTATTTTGTTAGGGAATAAATTAATAGAAAAACCAACAAATATTCGTATACAATTATTTTGTATTAAGAAAACAGTATTTAAAACTAGAACAGTTATAACAAACAAATTCTTGACTTGAAATTTAAGAGTTTGAGCGATAAGATACAAAAGGAAACTTTGTCAGTTACCTCCATGTCACTTGATCTTGACCGTTACTCTTTTGGGCTTGCTAGATGGACTTGACAAGGGCAGTAGAACCAACCAAATCAGACTTGGCTTTGACTTTGGAACTCGTGCAAATGTCGGAAAGCCGAAGCCTTAACTTGGTGTTGTGGCTTTGTCTTTTTCCTTGAAAAAGGACTTTCCCTCTTCCAGTTTTCTTTTTATCTTTTTCCACCCTCCCTCTTTATTCCTTGAAGCTTGAACTTTAAGGTGTCTTTTGGCTTGCCTGCTTGGACTCTATCTAACCGGGTTCATTCAAACTTTGGGGTGCTTGCCAGCCACTGTGGACTGCTTTACATTTTCTGAGACAAAGAAATAAATACATTAAGTTAGGATGCAATAACAACAATGCACCGCAATAACAATACAGTGAAATAAAGGATATTGTATATAAGCAAATCCTCGTGGGCGTCTTGTGTAGAAGTCAAGCGGAATGTATACGTCTACTACAGGGCCATATCGACCAAATTCACGGCGCAAATCCTCAGGCCTGAAGTGTTTTAGAAATAAGGCAAAAAAACATGAGTGTATCTATATAATGGCACCTGGTACCCATGAAATGTTTTCTATATTTAAAAATATTGAAGAAATATTTTGAATAATCCTAAAATTTCTTGTAGTAAACTTTAACTGCTACTTTGGCTACTTGGGGAAATCAAAACTGGCAAATATTGAGTACTTTCAAATATATGACTATTACGTTAAGCAAAAACAGACACGAACCTTTAAGACCTCTCTTATTTATTTTTCTAGTAATGGAAAAAATATATTTGTGTTTTTTATTTGAATAGTGAAACAATTTAGGCAGCTAAATGCATGACAAAAAGGCCACAAACAAGAAAATCGCAAAGTTTGTTTCCCTTCCTGAAAGTGGTATTATAAACTGTACTCTTTTCAACTCTAAAGAGTATAATTTATCCTGGAAGATACCAGGACTTATGAAGGTGAAAGCACACCTTTTTCTCTCACAAATATAGTTATAGCTGAACATGAAGTCTATAATTAAACTGATTCAGGAAAGAGAAAATGAAAACTTCTTTACAACGTAAAAAATGTGATGTAGTGATGAGTTTGAAAAGGGTTACAAGAACTCATAAAAATAATCATGCACTACAGAGAACTGAATAAATAGGGATCAGAGAAATATCACATTTATTGAAGGACCTATGCTAATTACTAATTAATAATTAAAATTGCATTTCTACAATACATTATACTATGCATAAATGTAACCTTAACTAGGTTAGTTACAAACATAACAGGTACAGTACCAGACAAATATTAAGGTATTAGATTAGCACAGGGAAAACCAGGTTAAACTTTCACCTTCATCTTAGAATCTCACCTCAGAAACTAGTTATCCAGCTCAATCTAACCCACATCCCAAAATTGAAAGAGAGAATACTGTACAGAAAATGTTGTATGTATTATGTGCTATGTTGAGATCCTAAAGGACAAGATATAACACAAATCGAAATATTTTGCACAATGTGTGATCTTTAGTTGTTATTTTTTGAGTCTTGGTGTGGGAGGGGTCAGAGCTGATCTAACCTAATTGATTAAGTCTAATAAACATTTGGTATGAACTCAGAAAATGATTAATTCCATATCCACAAAATCTGTGTTGTACAAATGGAGTCATGGGCTAACTGCTGGAATTGGGTTCTTTGTTTTTGCTTCTATGATTTCTGATTATACAACTAAATAACTAATGTATACAAATTTCTAGGTTGGACAATATAATCATTTATTCATTAGCTAAAAGAAAACTTATTTGGATACTTGTCATAGATAATGAATCAGCTAGTTATTGCAAATAAACAAAAATCCTATTATAAACAAGGGGATTGTCTCACTTCTCTAGAAAAAAATTAAAAGAAATTCCACTCTGGTTGGAACAAAGCCTTTGCATTAAAAAAAAAATCGTAAATGCTATCTCTACACACTGAAGGAAATCCCTACAAGCCTGGAGTTAAACAAACTGATCCCAATTTACATGAGTCTCATTCTGATACACACACACACACACACACACACACTGTATTTTTCGGACTATAAAACGCTCCAGACTATAAGATGCACTAACATTTGGGGAGAAAACGTTAAAAAGAATAAAATCTGCCTCCCAGGAATTTGTCTCCTTGCAGCAAAGCCTGGTCAGCTTTAGCACAGCCTGATTTAGCACACATAGCTGATTGGCGGTTGGATCTGCCTCCTGGAATATCGCTGATCAGCTGTTCCAAGCCGCAAGGATCGCCTCTGCCCATCTCCACCGCCACCTATCGCCATCTCCACATTCCCTTATTGGCCTCTGCACCCCCTGTTTTTGGCCCATTCCAGGCAGCGGCAGCAATCCCCGCTGCCTGGAACGGGCCAAAAACAGGATGTGTGGAGGCCAAAAATGGGCCGCACGGAGGCAGCAATAGGTGGCAGCGATGATCCCACAGCCTGGAATAGCTGATCAGTCGTACTCCAGGAGGCAGATCCAAACTCCAATCAGCTGCTCATGATAAATCAGGTTGTGCTGAAGCTGACCAAGCTGTTTTCTACAAGGAGGCAAATTGCTGGGAGACAGATGCTAAAGGGAGTGGGTAGGGATTCGGCAACATTCCCTCTATAAGATGCACAGATATTTACACCCACTTTTTTTGGGGGGGGGGGTGCGTCTTATAATCCAAAAAATACAGTAGTGTGTGCATAGGTCAGTTAGTGCATAAACAGTTGTTTGTTTGATGCATTGCGTGTTAAATATAAGAATCAATAAATAAAGATGGAGTATCTTAGCATTAAAGTACATATTTAAAAACATAATTAGCAAGCTACACAGGAGGTATGTGTGAAAAGAATGGTCGTACAGATCCATATTAGAATCTTAGCAAGCAAATTTTAAATGTTTAACAGCCATGATCCTAATCAATTTGCCTTATTCAAAATTAATCTGTTTGTTTCAATAGAGCATTTCTTGATTATGTACCTTTGCTGGTGCAAAAGGGCCAATTTACATTACAATTGTATTGTGATGTAAAACAGTAATAGTATTTCCCCCTGTACAGCTGTCAGCTAAATTGAATTCTCCCTATATTTTTGATGAAGAAGACAATCATTAATTGCTTCTTTCCACTTTAAAGAGATAGTTTAATTCTGAAATTCCCATTAAATGAGGAATTTGACCCTTTTTTGAAAGATAAATTGCAGAACCCCGCCCTATACATGCAGAATATGATGCCTTGTATCCCAAATTACTGTGAGAGTATCTCTCCTCGGGGAATATTCTGATAGAAAGGGGATATAATACCGTGATGAAAGTGATCATATCCACTGTACTTGTTGTTTTTCATTCCACACTTTTCTTGCTGCAGAAAGAAACCTGCTAGATCAGGAGTGTCAATGCTCGAAGGCTGGATTTGGCCCACAAGGTGCTTAGATCTGGTCCGCAGGGCCACCCTGGAAACAGCAAAGGACCGGCCTGTGGTGTCTCTGCCAGTCAAAATGGATCTCGGGAGGGCAGCCCATCACAACCGAAAATGAAGCTCGAGAGCCCATTTTTGCTAGCAGAGCGCTCAGGCCATCCCTCAGCACCCCTGACACAAGTGGCATCGAACTAGCCACGTCCACTGTGCCCACCCCAAGGTCAAACAGAACCCTGATGCAGTCCTTAACTAAATTGAGTTTGACACCCCTGTGCTAGATCAACAGCAGGGAAAATAACTCACTAACAACATCCTTGCTTTTTCCCTCAGTGGGAGTTTCCACAGCATCATTTTGTTTGTATGTAGGCAACCTATAATTTATAGATCCATTACAATGAAAACAAAGTCAGTAAAATTGTCAGATAAGTTTCCTACTCCCAGATAAATAACAAAGGTTATTTCCCTACTGGTACCTAAACTATAACACAAACATGGCCTGGAAGCATCTTTATTTTATCAGATCTGATGGGTAATCTCATCCATGAGTTAAGATAAACTTAAACTGCTCTTGGCTATAACTCTAAAGGAATGTTTTCCTCCTGCTCTGATATCATCATGGGCAGTTTTATCACTCATTACCTTGGAGATAAGTCTGGGAACTATAAGGAGTTGAAACAGAGGTTATAAATACAAGATATGGTTTAGCAATGGTAACAGCAGATTTTATAGGGATGCAGTTTTCTGTTAATGAAAGATAAGAGGGTAGTAGTTCAATAGGGGAAAGAACTATACAAACACATTCTAGTCCCATTCATATAATATTGTTTATAATATTATGTTTTATTGTTTTATACTCAGATGTGTGCAGTATTTAAATTTGAATAAGGATATCTGAATTTCAAATTAGGAGTATTTCTTGATAGCTCCTGAAAAAAGCCATAGCAGCAGGAAAATAACATATGACAGTGATGGTGAACCTTTTTCTTATGGCACACCAAAATTGCACGTATGCATACATGCCCACTCAATCCTCCCTGCCCACGTGTGGCACGCATGGTTCACCATCACAGACATATGAATTCAAGAGGCTTTCAAAAACAGCAGTAACATAGGCTGCCCTGTCACCATCTATAAACATATTATGCAAGATTGCCCAAGACCTGTGTTCTCTGATTTCCTAGAAGACCTGCATGAAGCCAATCCAAAGGGAATAATCTGGATAGCTGATTTGGACATCCAGTTATGAAGCCACTGCCATACTGCATTGAAGTTTTATATATAATTTCATGGACTGTGTGTATATGTATGTTTACTTCTCTTCTGTCATGTTCTCATCATATGCTTAATAATAATGAAAACAGCCATCTCTCAATTTGAAACCCTTATTGTCCTAAGTTTATCTACCAATAAGCCCAGGAAAAAGTTTGCATCTTCTAAAGGGGCTGGTGACTGACTAATTTGGATTCAAATGTTGTACAATCTATTTATTCTGTTCTCTTTTTAGGTCCCAGGAAGACAGGATAACTACCGTATTTATCGGCGTATAACACGCACCGGCGTATAACACGCACCCCCCATTTTAACACAAAAATTTGAGTAAAAATTTTTTTCATTAAAAATAAATGACTTGGAAGCTCGGAACTTAATGTTGGATTAAAATTTATAACATTAGAACATGAATTATAACATTAACTCCTCTTAAAAGGCAAATATGAAATGAAAAAACACCTCTTTGAGCAAAAAAACTTAATAATCAGAATCACTGCTTTTTGGAAAACCAAAAACCTCTTCCTCATCTTCACTCTCTCCCTCTTTTTTCCCTTCCTTCCCCCTTCCTCTTGCCTATCAACTTCATCCTCTTTGTCTTTCTGCTCTTTCCCTCTCTTCCCCTTTTCTTCCTACCTCCTTCCTTCTCCCTCCCTTCTTCTTTTTCTTCCTTTCTTCTTCCATCTTCCTCCTTCTCCTTCCATTCTTTCTCCTTCCATCCATCTTTTCTCCTTCCATCTTCTCCCCCCCTCCCTTCTTCTTTTCCTCCCCCCTCCCTCCTTCCTTCCTCTCCTTCCCTTTCTCACACACAGGAAGGGGAGGGGGGCTATCTAGTCGCTTTCACAGCATAATTTCTTTATCTAACTTTTAAAAAACAGTGTGCAAATCAAACGAGATTTTCGTAACCTGCGAAGCACCAAGTTATATTATGTTGTTACAAATTCGCAGCTACTCCATTCTTTCTGATAGGGAACTACATTTCCCAAGATGCCTCAGGTCCTCAAAGCGCTGAACGCAGCTTTGCAATTGACTCCAGCGAGGCCTGGCAGCCGCCGGCTGGGGTGGTTGTCAGGGCGATGCGGAGCGGACGCGCCGTTTGTTACTGCTTCCAGCAATCAAGACGGAGAAGGGAAGCGACTGAAACGGACGCTGGCCTCGCTCTCCTGCTGCGGCTTCTGTTTCAGTAGGGAAGAAAACTTCCTTTCGCTTCCCGAATTTGACTGGGTCCCGGGGCTTCTGCCGGGCGGCAGAAGCCCGGGAAGCGAAAGGAAGTTTTCTTCCCTATTGAAACAGAAGCCGCAGCAGGAGAGCAGGGCTGCTGCCGGCCGTTTCACCTTGCGCAGCGAATTTGACTGGGTCCCGGGCTTCTGCCACCCGGAGTATCGGCGTATAACACGCAGGCAGGGTTTAAGCTTGGAATTTTAGTTTTAAAACTGCGTGTTATACGCCGATAAATACGGTATAAAAACTTTTAGATAAAGGTCTCTTATGTGAAAGAAAAAATGTTTCAATATTCATTTTTAAAATGAGAAATCTAAGGAGGTAAACAGTCCTGATTATATTTGGGTGAAAAAGAATTCGAAAATATGGGGGTTGGTGATTAGAATGGGGAATGACTCTCTCTCACACACACATACACACACACAGGCACGAACAGAAGGCAGTTACAAATAATTTTGATAATACCGCTGAAAAAATTGCATGGATGCAATTACCAGGAGCCAAACTTAATTTGGGGGCATCTTTACCATGTATATTAGAAATGATTAAATGTTAATTTAATCAGGGAACCATACTTAAATCAATTAAAAATGAAAATTAATCTATAGGATACTGATGAAACACAGTAAACATTTTATATCTAATTGAAGCTAAGACCGCAAGCTATTTTCAAAACATACCAAGAACTGAAACTTATACAAACAACTGGATGCAAAGTTTTTGCCTCTTCATAGACAGGAGAGAATTGCAGCAAATACAATCCACTTCCAAATTACAATCTGCCCATCTCAAAATTAACAGTACCTACCTTGTATTTTAAAAAATTACAGAAGCCTAATTCCCATTTGCATCATTAAGTTATATGACTTTCAATTAAACCTCAGGCTTGGAGGTAATAATATCAAAAGAAAAGGAAGGTGAGATTGAATCCACAGAATTATATCCTTGGCCTGATTCTAATCTTACATTTCACTGAAAGCATACTGGAAAGGTATCAAAAAATCTGTGGAGATCTCCCCAAATCTTGGGACCAACGTGTTGGGGCATGCAGCTAGATTTCCCCAGAGAAATATACTGCGATGGTGATAACAAAAGCAAGTTAAGTTTTCCTCATAGGAATCAATTCGTCGTCCCCTTAAAGCAAATCGTGGGGGAGACGTGACATTGGAAGGGAGGGAAGAGAAGAAATCCTCCTCTTACTTCTTAATCCTATGGAGAGGCTTTTTTTTCCCCTCGTGCTTTTTCCATTGTGCACTCTACGATTTTTTTTAACACCCAATAAATAACATTTTGGGGGAAAAATAGCAAGGAAATGAACAACGTTCTCCTTGGGATAGGCCCCAGAGGCCTTGAGAAGCAAAGCTTCGCCCAGTAGGTTAATATTCGGTGCAGGTATTAAATGCACAGACGTCGGTGGGGAATTAAAACAAATGAACACCACCTCCTCGAAAATGGTGACGCTTTCTTCCCGCCGCATGCCTAACCCGGGCTGCTCGTCACGCTCCGGCCGAGCCCACATGGCTGCCCCGTTCTTCCGAAAAGGCCCACCGCTCCCTTATAAGTCCGGCCCGCCTCCCTCCACCATCTCCTCTCACCTAGTGGCGTCCGCCACGTTCCTGACGAAGAGCGAGGTGTTGGGAGGCCGCGTATAGCGGGACATGGCGGTCGGAGGCCTGAGATCTCCCCTTCGGGAACAGACCAGCGGCGAGCCGAGCAAGGCGAGCTGGAGACGGGGGAGATGGAGGAAGATGAGGAGGAGGCTTCGGCTGCGGCAGAAAGGCCGGGGCTGAGACGGCGAGCTGCGCCGCGGCTGCCACAGCGAAGAGAGGCCCGAAAGAGTCGGCGAGGGGGCGGGAACAATGGCGAGAGCCGGAGGTGGAGAGAGAAAGGGCCGCGCAAGTCTCCTCCTACAGGTCGCGGCCTCGCTAGACACCGCGGAGCTGTGTCCCGGGAACTGGGGTGGGGATACTGGGGGGAGAAGAACGACTGGATTTCCAACGGGGGGCCGAAGGCTTCGAAACCACCGCGGAGTCTCATGCAGCTGGGAAACCTATCAGGCTGAATTCTCAGTCGAGTTCTGGCATCTTTAGTAGCAGCCAGAGACATCCCTTTCCCTCCTTCCTCTTCAACTCTTCAATTTATTTTATTCAGCATCATAAATAGGAACTCTCCAACGTTGAAGGTTATAGAAATGAAGAACAATCCGTCAGTTGAAATAAAGAGAACCGCAGGGATGCAAGAAGAGCAAGTTTATTATTTATTTAGCATTACACCTCCCTTCCCCAAGATTCCTAAACTGTTTACAAGCATTTTTTTTAAAACTAAGAAGTCCAATAAATGACATAACCTCAAACTATGCACTATCTCCAACCCATAAGATAAAATCCCAACTAAAGGTAGTCCGCCATCACCATCATAAGTTTCAAAACGAAATGGTCTTTCCTGCCTTGCAAAGGGTCAAATGCATTCTTGGTGGCAAGGTGTACCAGACTAAGTCCTCCTGTATGAGAAAACTGCTTTTCAGTCTACATCCCCCTTCATCTCGAGGCATTAAAAACTCAAAGTACCCCTTTTATAGGTGATGCTATAGGATGGGCAGAATCCATCTGAAGCAGATAGCTTTGAATGAAACTGAACTGTGTAGGGCTTTTTAGTTAAAGCTACTGCAAATAGAAGCCTATTTGATAGCTACTAAAGCAGCCAAAGTAATGTATTATAGTAGTAGTGGCTTTCCCCTTTCAGAAGTCTGGCTGCTCCTTTTTCTGCCAATTGTAGATGCCAAATTATCCATTAAAGGCAGCTCCACTTATCACACAATAGTCTAAAATGATAATAAAGATCCAAGTCATTGTCACCAAGACTTCCCAGTTAAGGAAGGGCTAAAATAACAGTAAACATTTCTTAACCTTGACAATCTGAAGAAGTGTGGACTTTGAATGCCAGAATATCTACATCAATAACCCCCTAAAAACAGATTTATTTAATTTCATGGCACAGTGCCTGGAGAAGAGGCCATGTTTTAAATACCTTAAATTGGGCCTTACTCCAATTTATATAAACCTTACTCTAGTGGCCCTCAAGCCATTGAAGTAAGGTTTATATAAATCTCAAGGACCAATTTAAGCACAAATTAATATATTGACAGCATTGATATTAGAGGCTGAATAGAAAGAAGCCTAAAGAGGGACAACAACAACAACAACAACACAAAAGGCATGCTTCCTAGATCCCATTAGTTGGCACCATTTAATTGAAAGGATCCAGAGCATGCCCAGATCTTGTGGATGGACATAAATAACTGAAGACAAGATATCTAACAACCCATCCCAGTGCCATAAATGACTTTGAAAATGACAACCAGCATCTTGAATTACTTCCAGAAACCTACCAATGAAGCTCAAATAGTAGTTACTTGAGCATACTGAGATACATACAAAGCTACCCCACTACTGCATTCTGAACCAGATGTAGTTTCTGAGCGATTTTTAAGGGCTGCTATGTATAGTTCATGTTGCAATAATCCAGGTGAAAAGTGACTAAAACATGATGAGTGAAGTAATTAGGAGCTTGCAATTCAAAATGAGTGTAGTTGACATATAAGATATATTACTGCAAAGGAAGGCCATGCTAGCCATGGCTGCCATCTACTCTTCGAGCAGAGGCTGCAAGTCTAGGAGGACGCATACGTTTAATCACCACTTCCATTTGCAATAATACAACTTCATCCATAATCAATAATGGGTATTGCTAGATCTGATAGGCTTTCAAATTTATAACCATCAGGGCTGAGATTAAGCTTATTTCTTTCCAGTTAGGTACCCATGTCCCCCAGACACTAAGAAAAATCCTGAATGGCATCACTTGGTCACCCAGGGTTGGAGATACACACAGCTGAATATACGGTGGTCAGCTTATGAGGAAATCTGATCCCATAGATTGGAATATCTTACACAGCAGCCTCATGTAGATGTTAAATAGGAGAAAGGAGATAGTAAAGTCCTGTAGGACTACACAAACCTAAATTCGACCAGTCCCCTACACCAATATTGACTGAAACTAATCCCAGAGGGATTAGAACCATTAGAACAATTACAATACCATGCATCCCATTCCTAGCCTCTTTTGCCAGTCTAGAAGGATACTATGGTTGATGCTGAGAAATAATGGAAAATTAAGAATAATACATCATCCTTTCCCAAGCTTTGTCAGAGATCATCCACAAGTATGATCAGTGACTCTCTAACCTTTTCTTTGTGGCATTGATCTTGTTACAGAAGGGATGACAATTATTTATTTGATTTTTATAGCTGCCCTTTTCATCAATGACTCTGGGTGACGTACCTCATAAAACTTAGAAACAAAAACAATTATCCAGACGCCATCCAATCCAAGCCATCTTCAGTTTTTCCTTCCAACCTCAGCTGAGTTGTGCAGCAATTCTCCCATCCAGAATAAGGTTTTGGAGAAGAGGCACCTTATTTCAGGTAGTAGTTGGAGGCCAGAGTAACAAAGTTACCAATGACTAGATAATGAGATACAGTCCAAAGGGTTGCAGTACAGAATTGGTATAAAAAGTCACTTCATAGAAGTTCATACCTTCATAGGTATGTGTGAGCTATGTGGCTATATAAATTTAATAAATAAATGGAATTTAGAAGTCCATAAGCTCATAGAAGTTCATATCTTCTGCTAGAGTGACCTGCCCCTTATCTCCCACCAGATTCTCACCACCCCATTACCATGACATCATTTTCTCCCCCAACGCCACCCAACAAATCAATTCCCTCTGATCTTCTTCATATCTTTATCAACTCTAATTCTTATTCTGTAAGAAAGAACCCCATACAATATCAAAAGGACAAACATACCAAACAGCTAGGTAATCTGGCTCTTTACATTGCTTCTGCTTCAGAATCCAGCAATCCCTAGTCCGTGTCAGCCAGTTTATCCATTCCCCCCCCCCCACACACCCCAACACATCATAGTCTCAGTTCCACAATGATTTTTACCAGGAGCAACTGGGGGCCTAGAACAGCATTCTCCGCTCTACTTACAGGCTAGAGTTACCAGAAGATCCCCAATATGGAACATTAGGTCTCTGTGTTCAGAGTTTATTTTAAATAATTATTCAGGAAAGGAAAAATCTAGCCCTTGCACCATTTCCTAGGACTATGGAGCATTCTCTGACAGCCCTGATGCTGGGTGGTGGATGTGGTGCTTAAACAATTTTTATTGTAAAACTATGTCCTAGACCTAGGATATTATATGAAAGCGGGCAATGTTCCTGCATTTTTAACAGACATGGAGAAGAGAGGAACAGATACAATGGCATTTTGCCGTAGGGTTGAGAAAAGGCGTATGGTAGTTCCATCTTCTACATGATATATACTGTACTTTTCTCTGTCACCGCAACCATCTATCCTCAAGCTATTCATTAAGATGGGGAAATTGTGATATTGTAACCTTTGGTTTGATGTGCAGTGGCAAGAAATCACATAAGGTGGCAGTAAAGGACTATAAAACATGTCACTTTTCATATTGGAAGGATTCAGTCTCTGCAACAAAAATTACCTAATGGGCAATTAACTAGAAGTGTTCATTCTTTTGATTTTTCAGAAGCCAAAAACTTTATTTGGCAATTGTAAAGGAAAAGAAGCAGAATGGTTGTTTTGTAAAATACCCTTTCTTACACCTTTTATCTCTTTAAGAGTTATGCAACAGTCAGAAAGGTGGTCATTTATATTTTATAGCATCACCAACTCCTTCCAACAGTCTGTCCTTAGAGGAGATCAATTGCCCCAGTGATGGCTAGATGACTACGTAAATTGCTACTTTAGAAATGATTGCAGAATGTGGGATGAATACACAATTTTAGACTAATTGTTTTAACACAGCAAATATTATACATTTTGTCTTATAAAAAACATGCCAAGATTACTGGAAATCTTGAATAAAGAGCAAATATACAGTATTTTTACTTTATGCATTATTGTTTATCAACTTAACATTCAAACAAATTTATTAAAGGATGAAGTTTGTTTACAGTGTTCAAAATCACAAAAATTGACCATATTCAGAATGAAACAAAAATATATCAAAATACATTATCTGTTTCCAGTACCATATATGAGTGGAATTGTTCCTTATTTTGTTCATTTCAATAAAATGGTATCTTCTAGCTTCTGATACCTACCGTATATATTGTTAAACAATACAAATGTCAGTTTAGGTTGCGTTCAAAATTGATTTGATATGTATTACCAAATTTTCTATACCTTTTTTACAGAATAAAAGTATAAAAGTGTTATTTTAATAAGGTCCAAGTAGCTTCCTGCTGGATACATAGTCAAAACATGTGACTATGGCTTCTCCTCCTCCAAAAGATATTTCACCTTAACCAGTTCAAACAAAATATGTTTGTCCCTACTTGTTCATTAAACATATTTCTGTGCCACTCTAAAAAAGCAACGATCAATACCTTCTATAGAAAAAAAATACTATATGAAACATACCCAGTACAGAAAGCGAAAACATAGTGTGGTGATTGTTGTTGTTAGTCATGAAGTCATGTCCGACCCATTGCAACCCCATGGACAATATTCCTCCAGGCCTTCCTGTCCTCTGCCATCCCCCTGAGTCCATTTTTAAGCTCACACCGACTGCTTCAGTGACTCCATCCAGCCATATCATTCTCTGTCTCCCCCTTCTTCTTTTGCCCTCAATCATTCACAGCATTAGGCTCTTCTCCAGTGAGATCTTCCTTTTCATTAGGTGGCCAAAGAATTTGAGTTTCACCTTCAGGATCTGGCCTTCTAAAGAGCAGTCAAGATTGATCTCCTCTAGGACTAACTGGTTTGATTGCCTTGTCTTTTCCAGCACCATAGTTCAAAGGCCACAATTCTTATTATATAATAATATGGTACATTATACAAATAGAAGAAAAAATGAGAGGAGAATAAACAATTTGGTACTTGCAGATCTTTTGGGCAATTGGCATATTACCTTAACAGTGACCTCTTCGCTGGGACATATTAAAATCCAAAACATCTGGATAGAGAGGGCTGCTATGCACTCTTTTTTGCTGCACAGCTTTTGAAAACACCTAACACTCTCCATAGAAAATTTACACAAGAGCATCTTTCTATGACTGTGTAGGTATATCTCATTGAGCTTCTTTTGCTATTACCTTATTTATCAAACTTCTTAACCACCCATCTCCTTCATAAAGGGGCTCTTAGTAATAGCCAGAGCCATCATCTCCCAAATGCAGCACAATAGCAAAACAATGAATTGCTTCTTTTGTTTTTGAATAGCATCTAGTGGTATTTCTTGCTGTACACCACCACAAAGTGGTGTCTTGACAACTATATTATTTACTTTTTTACACAATCAAATTTCTTTTCCGAGTTGTTTTTAGTAAAGCTGTTAAATATTTTTAAACAGTATTAGAGAGATATTTCATTGTTTTAATGCTATATCACATTAAGAAAGTGACATTTTATTAAAACTGTATTAACCTATCTTTACAGCTGTTTATTTTGTAATAGAATAATACAAAAGAACTGGAGTTGTATACGAATTATAATCTATTTTTGATGTATTCAAAGATAGCTTGCTGCTAAAGGATTAAAATTCTAGTGGCAGAAGGATGAAGAGATAACATTCCCAATTGTAACTTCCTAAAGTAAAAAGTCAGCAATTGAAACATGTCTATTTCTCTCCCAAAAACAGAAGGACAAATCCTAACAGGGAAATCTTCATTCATTTTTGTTTCACTAAACAGGTATTGATTGGCTCTGGGAGCAAAGCTCTACCAAACCACTCTCCAAAATCATTTGTAGTTTGATTTGATTCTATCTTCTGCTATTTTCTGTAAAAGCACAATCAAAATTAATTTTTAATGTGTTATAAAATCTTGCTTATGGTGGTTGTTCTATAGTAATCTCTTAATTCAAACCACCAAAAACTAAGTACCATGGGAATTGAAAAAATAAAGATAATTAAGTATCTTCTATTTTAGTTCACTTGGGTAATATAGTAAAAATAGGAAACTAGAAAGGTGTTAGACAGTGCCTCCTCAGATGTGTGAACACTAAACTTCTCATCATTCCTTGCCTCATGGACACTGGTGTTCTGCTACTGAAGGGATATTAGATTGGGGAGAGATCTTTAATGGTTTTCAAGAATACAAGATAAATTAAGCTGAAGAATTGTAATGTCAACCAAGTTTGTGAATACATGAAACATTCATATAGACAGCCTCTTTTTCCACGATGAGTACCATCACATAAGATACTTACAGCTTAATTTTATTAATCTTTTCCTCATATTTAGTTATCAGTGCCTTTTTCATGTTCAGTTTTTGACTCACTATGCAATTTCCTATTCTTTTATTTTCTTCCAACATCTGTATCAGTGATTGGCTCAATTGGATTCTTATGACTTATAATTTTTGCTAACTTATTCACAGCCTGGGAAAGAGAGTGCAAGAAAGAAAAGTTGCTATAAACATGTACTGATGATGTTGCAAGAAAACAACCAAGCTTAGAGAGCACAAAACACTCCACAGTGCAGTTTCTTTGATTAAAACGTAATGTATTTCGTTCCCCGGTTCCTTATGTATAATACTGCAGTGATATATACATACATGCATGCAGGTCTTGGCGTATTCGGGTCTTTTCCTGTGTAAGATTGAGAGTATCTTGGCGATGTTTCGATGAGGTCCTACCCGCCATCTTCAGGCTGGTGCCTTTGGCTTCGTGCTTATGCGAGCAAAGCGTGATCGGAGCTGCCGTCTTTCTATAAATATTGGTGTGGGTGTGTGGAGTGCTGGCTTTGTTGAAATATGATTATGAAATACCATGCAAAATCTGCCCAGCCACATACATTGGACAAACTAATAGGAGAATAAATGCATGCATCACAGAACACAAGAACGCAGTCAGAAAAGAAGAAAAAGCGTCCTCCCTTTTCCAGCACCTTAAAGCAACAAGACATGAAATTGATTTTGAAGGAACCAAATTAATCTCCAAAACTGAACACTTCAACAAAAGAATAATTATGGAAGCCATCAAAATAGAGAAACACCCCCACAACATGAATAAACGTGACGATACCTCCCGCCTATCAGACATCTGGAAACTAGCCCTAGTCAACAAACGAGTTCCAGCCACGATAACTGACACCGGACCCAGAACAACACAGGATGCAACCACCAATCACCCTCACCAGACTCAAACCCAAACTCACCCCATAGACCAAATGCAACCACCATCCAGAAGCCAAACCACGGCGGCATCACCAACTGCTGCACTCCCCTCGGACCCCCACACAAAGCAAACTGACACATGCCATGAACACATGGCCAGAGCGCAAACTCAGAGCCAAACCAAAGCCCGGGATGTTACATCACAGCCATCTGCTCAGGACATTACATCAGAAAACTCAGGAGGTTACAACGCAAAGGCTCAGGTGTTACAATGGAGCCAACCCTTCAGGAGGTTGCAGCACAGGACTCAGGATATCACTACACTAGAGCTCAGGATGTCATCACACAGCCCATTAGACAGATTGTTACAACACAAAAGACTAATGGGCATCCATTGTTTTGGATAGCTATCAAGGTTTCTTTAATCTACCCAGCCACATACATTGGACAAACTAATAGGAGAATAAATGCACGCATCACAGAACACAAGAACGCAGTAAGAAAAGAAGAAAAAGCTTCCTCCCCCTTCCAGCACCTTAAAGCAACAGGACATGAAATTAATTTTGAAAGAACCAAATTAATCTCCAAAACTGAACACTTCAACAAAAGAATAATTACACAAACACAAAAGAACAATAGGCACACAGCCAGTACCTCAGCCACACAGGATGTTACGAAACAGCCGACTAATCTGCATACATCAATTCCATCAACTAATCAAGATGTAACAACACAACCAACCAACCCGCTTACAGCAACAAAGCCAGCATTCCACACAGCCCCACCAATATTTATAGAAAGATGCCAGCTCCGATTATGCTTGGCTCACACAAGCACGAAGACGAAAGCACCAGCCTGAAGATGGTGAGCGGGACCTGGTCAAAACGTCGCCAAGATAGTCTCAATCTTACATGGGAAAAGACCCAAATACGCCAAAACCTGCATACCTGTACCCGTGAAAATCTATGAAAACATACATACATACATACATACATACATACATACATACATACATACATATATAGTTTTTGTAAATTGAGGATGTTCATCAAATGAAGAAAGTGGAGGTCAGAGTTCTAAAAACTGAAGGAAAAAATAAACAAAGAGACAAGAAAATTGTTGATACAGTGAACTGAGCGTGGTTGGAAATGGAAAGAGTGAAATATGGAAAGGGGAGATAGATGGACTGGAACTCTACCCCAGATTTCAAAGTATAGAAGAAGAAGAGAGAGAAGAATTGATGGAACTAAGGAGAGAAATTTTGTCAGAAGCACTAGTGATAACTAAAGATAAGCTGATTGAAGAAGCAGATGGAGGGTTTCAAGCTTATACAAGATATGCAATAAGCAATAAGTTGCGAAGAGAAGTCCATACAAAACTTACTAAGGAAATAACCAAAATACTAATGCCACAAATGGCAAGACATACGACTGCACTATTACTAGAACGACACAGGTTGATGTAATGAAAGCTTATAATAAAAAATTAACTCAAATTTAGTTAAATTTAGAGCATTATGTATAAAATGAAGTGATAATGGATGTAGTTAATAACTCATTGATAATGATAATAATGCATATATATGTTTGTTTGTGTGTGTGTGTGTGTGTGTGTGTTTTGTGCTGATAAATAAATAAAGGGAGACTAGTATAGATCTATTTCAAGCTCTTTAGCTCTCATCAGCTAGCCATACCCTTACTGGGATTCAAACCTGTGCTGTATTGCATCTTAGGCAGATGTGTTAACCATTAAGCCACAGAGTTCGACTCCTTATCAGCTAAGCCAGGGTGATAGGTATCTATTTAGAGTTACAACCCCCAGTATGCCCAAATATGGGAGGAAGTTCACTACTTCCATTCTCTGTCCATCGGCTCGTCACAGTAAAAATATTGGGTTTCTGTCGTGATGGACTCTTGTGACGAGCCGATTGACAGATGTTGGAAGCAGTTAGCTTCCTCCCATAATTGGGGCTTACCAGGGGTTGTGACACTAAAATATATATATATATATATATATATATATATATATATATAATATATATATGATATGAATTGTAGGTGATGACTGTGAAAGGGATGCTCAGAAGTTTTTGTAACCAATCAACACACTTTCTACAATTTGTAATGGAAGAAGGTTCTGTGTTTTGAGTTTTTTTGTGTGTTTTGTCTGTGTTTATTCAAAAATAAAAAAAATCTTTAAAAAAAACTTCCAATTCTGTAAATTGCTTGGTCTGATAAAGGATTATACGAAGGTAAACAAAACGAAATTCGTTATAATCAGAGGCGCTGTTGGTCAAGACAAAATTAGGTGGGCATCAAGCAAAGCTGATTTTTTTTTAGTGATGGCAATACCAAAATACCTAGAAACAGGCCTCCTGCTCAGAAGCACTTGTTTTTTTTTTTTTTTTTTTCGTTTCAGTCTCGCTAAGACACAAGCTCTCTGCGGGAGTGATGAGACTAAAGCTCTAAAAGACTGGACGAGATCAGCATCTGCACCAGACGCTCAGCTAAAACGCTATTTGCAAAGGATAGGAAACCAATTGCGGCTGCGCGCGGGAAGCTTCCCCCCCCCCCCCTCCGCCCCGAATCGAGATTCCGTCTCATCTGCGACTAAACGTTGCTCCGCCAGCTTCTCCCTGCCTCCTTTTCAAGTTAAACCGCGACTTTTGCCCTATCCGGTTTGGCGTTGAACTCCGCGTCGCCACGACTCC
This sequence comes from Thamnophis elegans, assembly GCF_009769535.1. Taxonomy (NCBI): domain Eukaryota; kingdom Metazoa; phylum Chordata; class Lepidosauria; order Squamata; family Natricidae; genus Thamnophis; species Thamnophis elegans. The sequence continues at coordinate 20,543,663 of NC_045544.1, forward strand.
CTCCACCCTACCCCAACGCTGCCCTTCTTGGACTGCTCATCCTCCCCACACTCCCCGGTGCCAAAGTCAAACGGTTGGGGGGGGGGCTGGGTGGGACATCAATCCAGCGAGCACACAAGTCAGAAGCAAAATGTATTCAATTTTGTGGCAAGAAGGGAACCGTTAGCGCAGGTTAGCAACGGACGAAACGTCACGAGCCCCCCCACCCAATCCCCCAAAGGATGATGGAACTTGTAGTTCTGTCGGGAAAACGACGTGAAAGCCCCAGCCCCGGCCCAAACTGAAAAAAAGGCGGTGGGTTGTGTGCTCCCGCGGAGTCTTCTCAGCAATTCGTATGTTGTTAAGCTGCATTAAACATGATATAATGGATCCTTATGTGACCCTAACAGGTGGTATTTTTGTAAATCAATTGAAAGTTACAGAATTTTACACACCCACGGTACAAGAATACAGATGCAAATTGTCTGGCGCAATATGCGGGCGCAAAAATATCCTCAATATTTGTCGGATAAATCTGATCCGTTTCAGGAAAACGTGAATATGAATTTTTTTTTTCGTTTGCCGTGTCCTTAAATTACTTCTATAAAACTAGAAGTAGCTTAAATTTCTGACAATACTAGTAAAGCTACAATGGAACAAGCTGTAGCTCAGAAATTTGTTTTTAAATTACACCTTTGCGTTTGAAAAAATATATAGAAAGACAGTGTCAAGTCTAGCGGTCAGAATGCAACCCTACAGATAGATTGAAAGGCATGACGCTGCAATCCATCACATTTAGAATGTTACATCATGTTTTCTTTGACACTGTTTACGGTTTCAATACTTCAGCAACCCGGTGGCGCAATTCTGGCAGAGGTCCAGTTCAGAAATACTTGTACAGTATTAATTTTTTTTAAAAAACTACTATTCCCAGCAGGCTCCAGGGAAAGAGTTGCGAAATAAACGAGGATATATAAGATGCCTCTCGGGCAACGTGAACTTCAGACTGCTCGGTGAGTTTCGCGGGCGCTGGTTCTTCTTCAGGCGTATTTTTTTAATTAACTGCACCGTTATTGTTATTGTTATTATTCGTCTCCTCGGAAAGCTGAGAACAGTCCCTTTGCTGCTCCTTTATTTTCTCCGCTCCTTCCTTCCTTTTGTCCGACCATTGCAATGAGACCCAACGAAGCAGGGGAGGCGTCGTCCGCCTCGGAGATGCGCTTGGACGAATGGAAGCGGTGGGCGGCCGAATGCATCGACGGGTCTTCGCAGCGGCTGGGCGAGCTGAGCCGGGAGATCTGGAGCCACCCGGAGCTGGCTTACGAGGAGCACCAGGCTCACGCCGCCCTGACGCGCTTCTTCGCCGGCCTGCCCGTCTCCTCCTCTTCGGGCGCCTGGTCGGTGCAGCGCAGTTACAAGTTAGAAACGGCCTTCCGGGCAGACTGGAAGTGGGACGGGGCGTCCTGCTCTCCCGCCGAAGCCAGCCAGGCTCTCCCGCAGCCACCGCCGCTTCGGCTGGGCTTCCTGTGCGAGTACGACGCCCTGCCCTCCATCGGGCACGCCTGCGGACACAACCTCATCGCCGAAGTGGGAGCCGCCGCCGCGCTGGGCCTGAAGGGCGCTCTGGAAAGCCTTCGCCAGAGCCCCGCCGGCCTCCCTCGCCAGGCGCCCTCGGTGAAGGTGAGAAGCCCAGAATGACTTTATTGTCACTTTAAATGATCTAATCGACAGACGTTAAAATGCAATTTCGTTTACCGCCTTCAATATACGCTACATAAACATGACTGACTCACTGTGACTGACTGATTAAATAAATAAGCAAGCAAGCATATATCCCCATATATGACACAGTGAAACAACACAGTCTAAGTGAGTTGGCATCTTGGTGCTCTTAGCAGCCCTCCTTGGTTTTAATGCTAGGGAGCACATGGGATTATAAAATGCTAACTTTAAATTTTGAGCATATCTCCCTTCCCTCTGTTGTTGTTTTGTAAATTTCTTTATCTTTATGTAGAAAGCTATACATTTTCAGTCTGAGTGCTATGTTGAAGAGAGGAGCACACGCATCCCTGTAAACAGGCTTTCTCTGTCTAGGATTCCCCTGGCACGATGTTCTGTTGTTGTTTTTCCAGACCCTGATGTCTTGTCACCTTCTCGTTTTAGGTCACAGTGCTGGGTACCCCTGCTGAAGAAGACGGAGGAGGCAAAATAGACTTAATTAAAGCTGGGGCTTTTGATGGTCTAGATGTTGTTTTTATGGCTCATCCCTCTCAAGAAGATGCACCTTATTTACCTGATATTGCAGAACATGAGTGAGTATGGAGGAATGGGGAAGCTTTGCTGAGAGTGCCTGAAAAAGGGTCCTGTGCCTTTTGATCCCCTTTTAGATTCTGAAGGCTGCTTGGAATCCTTTTTCATCCTTTGTGTCAGTTCGTGAACAACACACTACAACACATTTATGGAGTTCAGCAATAAGCTTCTGCTTCATTTTGCCTGTGTTATGCAAAAGTTGAGGTTCTATCCTCGGTTTATAAAATCCCAAAGGGTCTCTTTGGGAGGAAAATGTTTCAGTTCTTATTGGTTTAGAGCCACTTCCATTTTTAACATGAATGCATGGATAGGATAATGGTAATACATTTTTTGTTCCTTTGACTGACAATTATAACAACAGCATCTTTTCCTGAATTCTTGCTCCTACAGTAGTCCTACATTTGAGGAGTCCTACTCAAATGGCCCTTGGTCTTACTTTTGCTTAGTACTCATTACAATATTAGGGAAGCAGCATTGGTCAGAAATAACAGTTGCCTCCATTTTCAATAACTCACTTCAGTATTCAGTGTTGCTCTCTTAGTATTTGAAGGAGGCAGAATGCCCAAACTTTTTAATCCTCCAAAGAGAAAGGAACAACATCTATGATTAGCAAAAGCAACAATTTCTTGTAACCATACCTTACCCAGGGTTCTGTGTTGTTTTAGTAAATGCAGGACTAAGCATTTTCAGAAACTGCTTCTACAAGAAATGGTTATTCCAGGTATTCCTTGACTTATTACTACTCATTTAATGCCTGTTCCAAAATACAGCTGTGAAAAAAATGACTTACAACCAGTCGTCACACATACAACTGTCAAAGTCCACGTGGTCACATGATCAAAATTTGATACTTGGCAAATGGCATGTGTTTACAACAGCTACAGGTCCCATGGTCAAGTGATCACTATTTGCAACCTTCCCAGTGGACTTCCAACAACCGAAATCAGTGGGGGAACTAGGATTCACTTAAGAAGTGTGCCAAAAACGTCATAAAATTGGAGGCAACTCACTTAACAAATGCATTGCTTGATAAAGCAAGTTCCAATCCCAATTGTCATAAATTGAGGATACCTGTAATAACTTGCCTGTATTGTTTTTGATTTTTTTCTTGTTTTCTCATTTTTAAGCAGTGTAACTGGGGGGTAGGCCCAGTAGTATTGGCCAATGTAAACAACTAGAAAATGGAGCAGCCATTACCTTGTTACAGGGGCTTCTGTAGTTGTGGAGAGGTAAAAACTAAAATAAAATAATGGATATAACTGCACAGTTGAATCCCTCACCTCTTCGTATGTTCCACCAGTTGTACAAAGAGGTAGGGCTTTAATTGTAAGGGCATGCCTGCAATATTGACTTTTTTGACACATACTTATCTTATTTTATTTAGTTAGTTTGTCACTCATGTACAAGATAACAGGAATAAGAATAAACATGAATAAGGACACAGGAAATAGGTACAAATAAATTGGTACAAATAAATAAATACACATATATGCAACCTTGCAGGCATTTCTGGTGATACTTCCGCTGATTTTCTATAAACTCCACAGCTATATATTACCTAAACATCTGGCAAACACTAAAGGCTCCCACATTCTTGTTATTCCAGAGCAGTGTTATGAAATTTCCTTCTTATCTGCTTATTTACAATGCTCCATAGTTGCTTATTGGTTCAAATTTGCTTGGTAATATACCGTACTTGGCACTATTGAGATAAAAGTAAGGAAAATATTATCACAAATGGCATTCTGTTTTGTGACATTTCAGTAACTTCTTTGGTAATAAATTACATGTAAAATTAAAGTAAAATAGTAGGAAATTAGGAGAATTCAGTTATCAAATATAACTGAAATATGCAGTCATTTAATCTGAATATTTTTGCATTGTAATTTTTTATGAATGTGTAGCTATCAGTAGTCAAAAACTAAGCAACCATTTTTTAAAAGTTCATGTAACTTTATCGTTATAGATGTTGCAACAAGTACATCTTTCTCCTCTTTTATCATGTTATTGTTTTCAGTATTTTTCAGTATTTTCAGATGACTACCTTCTGTATTGTGACATGTAGCTGTACTATAATTGGTTCTGTAGATAAGGCTGAGTGTATTTAAAAAACTTGAATTATTTAATGCAGTTCTTATTTCATAATACCTCTTCACATGATTCTCTAAAGAATTTGTTTCTAATGGGGCTATGACGTTTATTACAGAACCGTTCAGGAAATTGGATCTGATGTTTACCTATAATACAGAATTCAATATCTCATAACTCAAATTTATATGGAACAATGTTAATTTTACATTTATTTTTATTTTTATTTTTCTTTATGCCTCTCCTTATACCCCCAAATCAGTTTTGGGATTGTTTTAGCTTGGATATAGTGGAGCTTTCTTCTTTTAATATTTCAACATGCTTCTGAAAGTCTTCAAACAATAATTAGCCCTCTGCTAATACCTCTGGTATTAATGACATGAATCATTGAGAAATCAATGATATTAGGAATGGTTAGTGGAACAAGAAGAAGGGGCAAGCAAAGAACAAGTTGGCTTGATAATACCAAAACTGATACAAAGATGAACATCCAACAACTAAAAGAAGCTGTGTCTGACCCTCCCCTATAAAATTGCTAATAGTTGGACACAAGTGAATGGTTAAAACAACAATTAACGTGTGCAGTGAAAACAATGCACACTTCAGTTTTATTCTTTAAAATGAACATGGCTTATTTTATATGGCTCTGAAAGTCACAAGGTTTTCATATGTCTATAATAGTGTAATGAGATATAATTTAGTGCAGTGGTTAAAGCATCAGACTAGAAATGTGGAGACAGTGAGTTTTAATCTGCTTTAGGTACAAAGTCAGCTATTCTTGGGCTAGTCACTTTCTCTCAATCCTGAAAGGGAGGCAATGGCAACCCACTTTTGAAAAGCTTTGCAAAGAAAACTGCAGGGACTTGTCTAGGAGACTTCCAAGAATTGAACTTTATTGAATAGAAGAAGAAAAAATTGTGTAATAACATAGATGTGTTTTTATGTAAACTGGTGGTTTTTCATAGTCTAATATTCTCTTGGACTTCGTAAACGAAGCAAATAGCAATGCTTTTGTTAGATATAACTTAGTCTTGCAGTGATGATTTCCTGTGGTTAACATAGAAGTTGAAGATTTTTTTCTCAAAATGTAACAGTTGATCAACATTTTATAGTTATTAAATACTAATTGTTGTAGTGTGTAGGCAAGAAAATACATTGCAAAAAGTACCAAAAGTACTACCGTGTTTTCCCCGTGTTTTCTGTGTTTCATTTCATGCTCACTCTAATTAAAAATATATCTGTAGGCATAAATAGGCATAAGGATTCATGGATACTGAAAGGCTGAATTTATCAACAAATACTTGTTCTAGAAATGGAATCTTTGGTTCGTAATGCCCCATTTCATTCTTTTTGATGCTAATAGATTAAACCCAGGCATGATCTAAATAAATTAAGTTCTGGAGTGTCTTTCGCAAGGTTGATTGAGGCAATGCTGAAAATTTAAGAAGATGACAATGCAGCACAAACCTACACAATTGTTTTGTGTCCTGGAAAAGTTTTCTGCTGTGTTTGTAAAGTTTATTTAGGAAATGATTTTGGGAAAATCATTTTAAAAAATTTACACTGAAAGTTCTAAATTTAAAATTAATGTGTAGCACAGTTACGAAATGTACAGATCTTTGATAATCTTAAACATTCTGCTTTTTTCTCTTTGAGCTTTGGTGCTCATCATTTTTATGAAGGCCCATTACATGGTTTGTCCTTTACCTGAACCTTTAAGTCTTCAGGTCTTCAGTGTACCCATCATTGCTGTAACTGAGTTCATCCACCTTGCTGCTGATCATCCTTTTTTTTCTCTTACCTTTCATCTTTCCCAGCATTCAATGATCTGGCATATCCTCCCTGACACACATATTATATCATCAATGAACTATGCACACATATTTTGCATTTGTGCTAAGAAATATGTTGTGCTTGGTTGTTACTTGTATGCAAATAAAATATGAGTGCAAGTTGCAAATAAAATATAAATGCAGGCATCTAGCATTAAGTGAAGCATAATATTCAATGTTGTCAATAAAAATATAATCCAAAATTCCTCTGTTTTGAAAGAAGTGCACATTCATTTGCTTATGATTCTTTGTAGAACCAGAATTCCCTAGCATGCTAAGTACTTTAAATTATAAATATATAAGTAAAATAGCATTGTTTTAAATGTAATTTTTCCTAAATTCAGAAGACAAGATGAAAAGAACATGAATGTAAAGTAAAAACAAACTACAATTATAGTTAGCTTCATGTATTCATGCTATGATTTTTAGAAAGTTTGTGATAAAGTAAAATTAGCAATAATTACCAGCTGTTTATTATATTTCCCCCACTGTAATTATGAGACACTGGCTTACTGTAATAAGGAGTAATACAAAGATTTGATATAAAACCTTCACAATTGGAACTTAAATATATAAAATTTAAATAAACCAGTCCATATGGGCATTTTATCACTCACCATAGAGCCCTCAGAATAATTCATCAAGAATATCTGGAGACTGTAACAGTTGAGACCTACCTAATGTCTTAGTGAAGATTATTCTACAATGAAGGTGCAGCTACTGAAAGATTTCTGTTTCTAAGAAGTTTTAAATATTTGCCAATAAATTCTAAATTAGCAAAATAGGGTTGCAAACATTCCTGAATTCTGTTTCTTGGTACAATTTTTCATAATTCTTTATAAATACTATTTTTTCACTCATTATTTTTAAGATTGCATTTGTAATTCGGTTCCTGTTAGTCAAATGTTAAATTTTATCATATTTTTCATTGTTGGTGCTGTCATTTTAGTATATTACTTTTCTAGCCTTAACAGATACATGTTTATCTGAAAATAAACAGATGGGTGACCACATTTGGACAATTGGTTGATCTCACAAAATCTGATTAGAATTTGACTCAGTGCTCAAATGAGAGACCACCAAGAAGAAGAATGGCTGCAAGTGAGGGAGGTGAAAAATACATTCTGTAGGAAAGCAGTGGCAAACAGCCTTCATTTCATTGCCAGAAGAACTACAGGGACATAACCATAGTCAAGCTCAAGTCAAATACAACTTTATCTTTGGAAAGGAAGTAAAATATATATTTGCCAGTCATGTACATTTCATAAAAGAAACATCTGCTGTCTTATCCCTTTATTTTGCCTTAGTAATTGGTTTAGATGACTTGGTCTTCTATGGAGCTCTTCTATGACAGATAGATTTCTTTATTTCAATGACTGAGATAAATTAATCTGTATAACTATACTTCTAATGCATGTGTTTGTGTTCTGTAAAACATTTTTTCCTGTCTAGAAATTATTTCTAGGTTAGCATATAATGAGATTTGTTCATTTTCTTGACCTAGGAAGAGCAAATGAGTTTTATTTGGGTTTGCTTTGTACTGGATTTGCCAAGAACAGTGGAATGACCAAAGAAGGCATATTTGTTATGCTCATTTTTTAGATAGGCTCTGGACAATAAACCACGGATTAAACAAATCCTGCCTTGGTACAAGCAAAACTACTGTAGAAAGAAGCAAGTAGAGAAGATAAACCTTTAATAAAACTCCAGGAAGTTTTTATCTTCATACATGTTTAACATGTTCTTTTTACAAAGTGTTGCTAAAGGTTTTGGGTACTAATTCACTAATTTCCTCCAGGCTTAATTTTATGTGCTATGTAAGTTCTCTAATAATATATATGTACTATAGATCTAATAATGTTTTGCAGTGCCACAGATTAGCATTGACTATGGAAACTCTGTATCACCTTCCGTTCATAACCTTGTGTTGATTTGCTGTTTCAGATCTTTGTAGAGCTTTGAAGTAATGCTATACAATGTAGCATGCACTTGTCTCCTTAAAATTATGTTCGTGAAATGAACCCAAAGGGATTTTCTTTCCTTCAAAACTTTTTAAAAACAAGTGATGGCTTTTATTTCCTAGTGTGACTGTGAAATACTATGGAAAAACTTCTCATGCTGCTGCTTACCCTTGGGAAGGACTAAATGCATTAGATGCTGCAGTGCTTGCATACAACAATCTGTCCCTTTTAAGACAGCAAATGAAACCGACATGGAGAGTACATGGTGAGACCTTCCTTCACTCTTACGTCCAGCAAGTTATATCAGACCCTGATTAAGCAAATGTGTTCTATCTGGCATGTTAATGTTATACAAAATGAACGGCTGCTTATGTTTATTAGTCTTAATTATTCCAATGTGGTATTAAATGCATAATGGTAAGAACTGCTTTTCATATGAAAATATGAAGCAGCTAATGCTATCAAATTAGCTTTTACGTAATCATTAAATCCACATTTTCAGAGTATAAAATTAGTATACTTAATTTTAATTAAATGTAAATAAAATAAAAAAGTAGCTTTAATCCTATATTCTGAAGTTGGTTATATTACAAAACTAAATATGACCTTTGACCAAGGAAGAACTTGCATTCATTCTCTAGACATATAAAGGAAATACATATGTATGCATTTAGAAATAATCATGGTGAAATTATTAATTTTATTATAACTGCTTAATTTAAGGACATTTCTTGAAAGAAACTGAATTATCTTGCATCCCAAAGATAATTATTGTGGCTGCATTAAAAATAAAGTTGTTATGTGCAATATATGGCATACCTAAAGCTGGTATCATTTTTAATAATAATAATGAAAAATTGAGTTAAACAAAATCCATATGGTTTCCTTAAATACAATATATATATAAAAACCTCTAATTATCTAAAAAGCAAAAGATTCTTGGTAAAAGAAATAAATAATTTGTTTTTCCCATTATTGTCCTTAGGTTATTTTAATCACCATATATCCATGCCATTCGATCCTGTTTAATAAAATATTTGGATTTTAGTTCCAGTTGTTGGGGTTTCCTTTCAAAATAATGCAACATATATAATAAGAGAATTAATAAATCTTAAATAGTAGATTAAAAAGTGTTCCATAGGGGTCTTGACATCTATTTTGATCCAGAGAAAACATTTATTTAGTGACTTATTGGGGGAGGCAAAGTATCTCCTTTTCTGGATAATTGTTTCTTTGCTGTATTTCATCCACCCAGTTTCTGCTTTGTGAAGGTTTCATTTCATACTCTCTTAAGTTGCAATGACATAGCTTTTGAAGTCTTAGGCAGAAATCATTACTTTAAATTTACCTCAATGTATATATTGCTCCCTTCAAACAGTAATTTGTACAGTTCACTAACACTACAGGAGAGAGTAAGTGATGGTGTGTTTTATCCCCCAGGTGATCCACCTCCTCAAAATTACATGGAAGTTGATAGGGGACTTCGAGGAAATCTGTAAATATTGCTATGAAACTTTCTTTTTCCAGGTGCAAATCTGTGCTGATACTGGTTTTTCCCCCCTCTTCTGTCCATTTTGGAACTATGTTAACTTGATCATAATAGAGTTGTTGAGGTGAATTGTTGCTATTAGGCTGACTATAGAAGATTATTTTTCCTATAATTTTAAAATAAAGGAAGCCAAGCTTAAGTTGTATTTATTACATTAACTTTCTAGTAAGCATTTAGCTTCTTCTGACCATTGAAACAAATCAAAAGAAAAGCATTCAACTAGACAAGGCATCTGTATGCCAGTTTGTAGTTCAAGGAGCTTTCTGTCTTTAAAATGAACATGTTATGGCATTGAGAATGATTATATAAATGTTAAGCAACATATAGAGACTCAATCTGTTGTAGTAATTAGAGGCACTAGGCTAGAAATCAGAAAACTAGGAGTTTTAGTGCTGCCTTATGCAGGAAACTAGCTGGATTACTTTGGCCAGTCATTCTCACAGCTTAAAGAAGTAGATAGTAGCAAACCACTTTTGAAAATGTTGCCAAGAAAACTGCAGGGACATGTTCAGGAAGTCGGCACACATCTCCTCAGCAAGCATTATCTAAATGGAATTTAAATTGGTATAGTGATGGAAATTGGTCCACAGCATTGCCTACTAACTGTTCACTGTTCTAGTTTTTACATTCTCTTCAAATGAGCAATTTCCCAGGATATTTCTACAGCAGTATTTGTTACTATATAACTATCTTAAGTATGGAACAGTTTGGGTATGGGACTGTTCCATTCTTTTATTTTCATATTGCTGGGGAAATTTCATAATCCTGGCAAAAGCAGTTCTAAATATTTCATCATTTAATGGGCTGCTGACAAAGCAAGATGCTTTTGTATATTAATTTCAGGAACGTGTGGCTCAAAGTAATCTTTATGCTTTTATATCATGTAAACCTTAATATGATGGATAATCTATGATTATGGAATTATAATCTCAAACATTGGGAAGCAGGTACTGCTTACCCAAGGACTCAAAAATACATACTTGGTCTTTTCAGATATTTCTGATAGCTTGAGTTTAACTATCCTATGAATATCTGTACCATGGGATCTTTTTATATGTGTGTGTGTGTGTATTTATATATTTATTTATATTTATTTTTATATATATGAAACTAAATTATCCAGGATGAGACCAGGTTGGCAGTCTCTAAGCTCCACAGGACCACCTGCTCTGCCAAGAAGGCAAAAGAAGAAGCCAAAGGGTGGTTGAGCCACTAAATTTATTTATTTATTATTTATTAATAAGATTTATAGGCCGCCCAATCCTGATCAAATCAGCCATCCCCAGATGTGCTGCGAGAGGCAACCCTCCTCATGCACCTCTAGTCAACGCATCTGGGAGGCTGGAAGGAAACAAGGTCCCAATCCTTTCTGTGTGTTTTCCCATTTTGTATGCCCAAGAAAGCTTTGCAAATGTTAATTGCTATTACAATTAATAAAAGATTATTCCAGCCAACCTCCTCCAATTATTTTGTCCACTCATTTTGTTTTTTGCTGACACAGCAGCTTATTTGTCTGAGCTGCATCCAAGTTGCCAATTGTCCTTTGCTCCGTTCTCTTTGGTGCCCGGTGGGTACGGTGACCATATTTTGTTGGAGAAAAGAAGTAAAGAATAACTCTGAAAGGTAAATCTGAAGCTCCTGGCTGCTACTTGCTCCCTCCCTCTCACCCACCATCACCCCGGCCAAATGATCTGAACTCCCAATGGCCTGGAGATTGACATGGAAGCAATGGCAGTGGCAGCAGGGGATATGACAGTGGAAAGCCCCCTTCAGGGTTATTCTTTATTTCTTTCCTCCAATGAAATATGCACAAGGCAAAGAACAATTGGCAATTGGGATGCAGATCAGGAAAATAAGCTCCTGTGTCAGCAACACCAAATGTGCTGACAATCATTTAATTACTTACAATACTGTAATAATTAACTAACAGACCCTGTTGTGATAATAAAATGCCTTGTGTGGGTTTTCCCCCCACTTGTCTGATTCACTTTCTTGGGGATACAAGATGGGAAAATACACAGAAAGGATTGGGGTCTCTTCCTTCCAGCCTGCCAGATGTGTTGGCCAGGAGTGGGTGAGGAGGGTTGCCTCTTGTAGCACATCTGGGGAGGGCTGATTTGATTCAGTGGCTAAACCACCTTTTAGCTTCTTTCTTTGCCTTCTTAGCAGAGCAGGTGATTTGGTCCTGTGGAGCGTGACTAGAGACTGCCAACCTGGTCTCATCCATGCAGGTGGCAGGTGGATCCAGAACAGAGTGCAGGTGCAAAGGGGTGCTGAGCCTGGGGAGAAAATGCCATTGGTGACACTCCAGTCAAGAAATGTGGGCTCAGGAAGACCTCCTCATCCTATTATTATCCCTTCTGTCCTCCTAGAGAAACTTACTCTGCACATGACCAGAAACACTATGAAATCACCCTTATAGCTTTGGAGGGAACATTGCTGCAATGCTCCATCCAGATCCTCTAAAATCTCTCCATAGTGGCTGTGGAGTTTCCACCCCAGCTCTTTCTGAGCAGAGAAAGGACTCGTGGCTGCCACCACCATCATACCTTACATTCCTTGACTCTGGTGCTCTGCAAATGTTTGTGTGGCCCAACACTCGCTCGGACTCTCTCATGCAATACCCAGTTGGGCAGAAGCCCTAGCCCTTGAAATTAAGAAGCGCTGGGGGCGGGGGGGGGAGCAGTGGTGACATTAATGGCTGTGTCCTGTTATTTTGAGGGGATAGTACATTTACATATATACTTTACATTGTAGCCAAGTGTCATTACTTCAGTGTTGTCACATGAAAAGATATACTTAAATATTTACAAAACGTGAGGGAGTGTACTCAATTCTGTGATATACTGTATGTTAGAATTAAGCAAATAAAAACAAATCTATATATACACATACACACACACACACACACACACACAAACCACATTTCACAATGGTACATACCTGATTAGGACTGGAAAAGAGTCAGGGGTTACAGTAGATGTGTAATATGGATGTTCTTCAGAGGTTTTGGCTGATAATACAATGTACAATACAAAAATATGTTAGCACTGTTCTTCTTTATAGCATAATTATATATATTGAACAGAAAAAAAAGAAATGTATTTGAAAATGCATTGATATGAATGCTGAACTAAATATGGCATTTTAAATTGCTCAGTTTTAATCAAAAGTTGAGGCCCTAAGGATTAAAATACGAAAGAATGGTTTTATCTTAATTTCTTCCTAACATACTCTAAATATATTTTGCTTGAGATTTCTTATTTGGCTCTGCTTGGTATAGGATGAGCGGTGTTTTTTTCAATTTTAAGAGCAACAAATAATCAACAGAGGAACACAGCAGAAAGTGGAAACTCCTGATTTTGATTTTCAGATTTCCATTGCTTTTCTTTAGTGCCAGAGTGTCTTCAGTGTAAGTTGTCATTAATCTACTGGCAAAGCAGAGAGCCTTGGATCAAGTTAGGACTTTTCTGTTTAGCAGTTTTGCAATAAGCCTCAGAAAACTTAAGTGCCAAACTAATTTCAAACTATTTCTTCTTCATTGCAGGAATAATAAAGAATGGAGGCGTGAAGCCTAATATCATCCCTTCTTACACTGAATTAGAATTTTACTTGCGTGCTCCTTCCTTAAGGGAACTCTCTACCTTAAAGGAGAAAGCAAAGAATTGTTTTAAAGCTGCAGGTCTAGCAACTGGGTGTGAAGTAAGACTGCTGGATAACTTTTCTGAAGAATAATATAAACTGTTTTTTTAAAAACATGGATTATTTGAGTTGAAAGAATAGCAGTGCAATGTAAAATTTGCCTTTTGTATAATGGTATTTGTGAATAGTTCACATACTGATCAAAACTACCGTACTATGTAGGGAAGAGGTGGCTAAAAAGTGCTTTGTAACTACTACTATAATTAATTGTATCTGTTTTGGCAAAATCATAAATTATTAACTCAAACTCAGATATTTAACTGATATCCACAATTTCCATTATTCTACATTCAGATAGTACTTGACTTAGAACATTTGTTCAGTGATCATTCAAAATTATGATGACACTGAATGATGTGATTGACAACCTGTACCCCATATTATGGCCACTGCATTGCTTCCATCATCACATGAATAAAATTCAGGCACTTGGCAATCCTTATGACTGGCCGCAGGGATGCTGCCCCTGCCCCATCCACCTATGTTGCTCCCCTTCCTGCCCCACTGGGTCCCTAGGGCCTACTTCCAACCTGGCAGGGTCCCACATCACTGGGTCTCCTCTCCCCATCACACTTGTTCCACTTAAAGATCCCCTTTTCCAAGGAGAACCAACCAATATGGTGCATGTCCTTCCTATACAGAAGCCACATGGTGCCATTCTGGAAGCAGAATTTTGAATTTGACTGCAGTTCTTGTGATCTGAGAATTGCTGCTGCTTCCGAAATGGTATCTCCTCCTGTGATGGCACCATGCGGCTAATTGGCTGATTTTCTTTCTGCAATCTCTGAAGATCACTTTTGGAAAGAAAAACAGCTAATTTGACACATGGTTTCCTATACAGAGACCACATCATTGCATCCCAGAGTGGGTGCCATTTTGTGAGCAGCAGAGGCTGCTTTATGCCATTCCAGAGCCGGTGCTATTTTGGAAGGAACCACAATTCTCACAATGAGAATTTTTATCCCTATAAGTATAAAAAGGGTGGATTAGTCCTAATCAATTACAAACAATGCAGTAAGTTTTTATATGTTTATTATAGTATCAATCCAACTATATTAACTATGGTTTAATTTCAAGTATAGATTTAAATTTTATTGTTGAGTATGTTAGGGTTGTTTTCTGAGTTAAATGTGCCTAGGATTGAATAATAAGCTCTTTATTTCCTATGGCCTGATATTTCCAAATATTTTTTTTCATGTCTAGGTGGAATTACAAGATAGTGAAACCGATTTCTACAATGTGCTTCCTAATAAGACACTACAAAAAATTTACAAAGAAAATGGCAAGAAGCTTGGCATAGACTTCATTTCTGATGACAATTTAAATGAGTTAACAGGTAAGTATATAACCCCTTTTTATTTTTTAATATATAAATATTTTTTTTATTTTTGAATAAACACAAACAGACAAAACACACACACACACAAAAACACAAAACCATCTTCCATTACAAGTTGTAGAAAGTGTGTTGATTGTTACAAAAACCTCTATGCATCCCTTCCACAGTCATCACCTACAATTCATATCATATAATATATTTTAAATCAAATATATTTATATATATTACTATCATCATACCTCAACCTTCATTTGACTATAATTGTTTTTACATCCTTTTATATAAAATATTCCAGATTTAAAGCAAAGCCACATAATGGCATTCCATTAGTTCTTCCCAATATCATCAAGTAACATTACATCTTTATAACATGTTCTAAATAAAAATTGGTTATATTTAATAACAGAGTTTCTAAACCTCCTTTCGTAGTCACCATTTGCAATTTATATCAAATTTCCTCTTATCAAACCAATACATATATCCATTATTATCATTATCAATCAGTTATTTAACTATATCCATTATCACTTCATTTTATACATAATGCTCTAAATTTAACTAAATTTTACTTAATTTTTTTATAATAAGCTTTCATTACATCAACCTGTGTCTTTCCAGTAATAGTGCAGTCTTATGTCTCTTGCCATTTGTGGCATTAGTATTCTGGTTATCTCCTTAGTAGGTTTTGTATGGACTTCTCTTCGCAACTTATTGCTTATTGCATATCTTGTATAAGCTTGAAACCCTCCATCTGCTTCTTCGATCAGCTTATCTGTAGTTATCACTAGTGCTTCTGACAAAATTTCCTTAGTTCCATCAATTCTTCTCTCTTTTCTTCTTCGTATTCCAGTGGATTTGTGATCTTGGTCTGAGGGGTAATGAGATCATACCCCTGTCGTGGTCAGACCACTGCCTACTGAGGCTTGACTTCCGGAGGCCAAACCCCCACTGTAGGGAGGAGGAACCGACCAGGTGGTTCCGCCCCAGGCGACTTATGGACCCTCTGAGGTTCCAGACGGAGCTTGGGGTTATTCCTGATACTCTCGCCCACAGTTCGGCGGAGACTCTGGTTGCCGCCTGGCACTCAGCGGCATCGGACTCCCTTGACCGGATTGCGCCACTACGGCCCCTCCGGGTCGGCAGATCCCGGAGGCATCCTTGGTTCACCGAGGAGCTCCGGGAGAAGAAGCGCCGGAGGAGACGCCTAGAGCACCTGTGGAGGTCCGATAAGTCCGAATCGAACCGAGCACTTTTGACAACATGCACCAAGGAATATATCAGGGCATTGAGGACAGCAAAAAGAACATATATTGCCACCTTGGTTGCGTCCGCTGAGTCCCGCCCAGCCGCCCTGTTTAGGATAACCTGCTCCCTCCTAAATAGGAGGGATATGGGGGACCCCCTACAGGGTAAGGCTGAGGATTATGTCCAGTTCTTAGCGGACAAAGTTGCTCGGTTTCGGTCGGACTTGGACTCCACCTTTGCAGATCCAGCCGAGACACAGGGGGATAACTTGGCAGACCATCTCTGGGTTGAGTTTCAGGATGTTGCCTCTGGGGATGTGGACAAGGCCATACGAGCTGTGAGTGCCTCCACCTGTATTCTGGACCCGTGTCCCTCCTGGCTGGTTGCCAACAGCAGTGGTGACACGAGGCTGGATCCAGGCGGTCGTTACTGCCTCCCTTCGGGAGGGGCACTTCCCCGCCACACTTAAAGCGGCGGTGGTGAGACCCCTCCTGAAGAAACCATCCTTGGATCCAGCCGTTTTCAACAATTACCGTCCAGTCTCCAACCTCCCCTTTGTTGGGAAGGTTGTTGAGAAGGTGGTGGCCTTCCAGCTCCAACAGTCCTTGGAGGAAGCTAGTTACCTTCCAGTCCGGCTTCAGACCTGGTTACAGCACAGAAACCGCTTTGGTCGCATTGACCGATGATCTCTGGAGAGCCAGGGATGGAGGCTATGCGTCCATCCTGGTTCTCCTCGACCTCTCTGCGGCTTTCGATACCATCGACCATGGTATCCTTCTGCGACGACTGCGGGAGGTGGGGGTGGGAGGCACTGTTTTGCAGTGGTTCTCCTCCTACCTCTCGGACAGGTCGCAGTCGGTGTTGGTAGGGGGGCAAAGATCGTCCCCGAGGCCCCTAACATATGGGGTGCCGCAGGGTTCGGTCTTATCCCCCCTACTATTTAACATCTACATGAAACCACTGGGCGAGATCATTCGGAGGCACGGGATAAAATACCACCAATACACGGACGACACTCAGTTGTATCTGTCCGCCCCGTGCCAACTCAATGAAGCGGTGGACGTGATGAACCGGGGTCTTGAGGCCGTTAAGAACTGGATGAGAGCTAACAAACTGGTACTCAACCCGGACAAGACCAAGTGGCTGTTGTGTTTCCCTCCCAATAATTTGGCCAGTGTTCCATCGCTCAGGCTGGGGGGTCAAATTTTACACCCCTCAGATAGGGTTCGCAACTTGGGAGTCCTCCTGCACCCACAGCTGACTCTTGACCATCATTTGTCGGCTGTGACCAGGGGGGCGTTTGCCCAGGTTCGCCTGGTGCGCCAGTTGCGACCCTACCTGAACCGGGAGGCCCTCACAACAGTCACTCGAGCCCTTGTGATCTCTAGGCTGGAATACTGCAATGTGCTCTACATGGGGCTGCCCTTGAAGAGCATCCGGCGACTTCAGCTAGTCCACAATGCGGCCGCGCGAGTGATTGTGGGTGCACCGCGGTTCGCTGCGCTGGCTACCTGTTGATCTCCGGGTGCGCTTCAAGGTGCTACTTACCATCCATAAATCTCTCCATGGTAGTGGATCTGAGTACTTGAGAGACCGCCTCCTGCCGATTACCTCCCTTCGACCGATCAGATCGCACAGATTAGGCCTCCTCCGAGTTCCATCCGCCAGTCAGTGCCGACTGGCGACTACGCGGAGGAGAGCCTTCTCAGTAGCAGCTCCGACCCTTTGGAACGATCTCCCCATGGAGATTCGCACCCTCACCACCGTCCAGACCTTCCGCACAGCCCTTAAGAACTGGCTATCCCGTCAGGCCTGGGGATAAGATTCTAATCCGCCCCACCCGAATGCTGAATGAAAGTTGTGTTTTATTGTTTTATTTTTTTATTTACGCACTGTCTTATGTTTTATCTTGCACCCCCCTTCCCATGAACTGTAAGCCGCCCTGAGTCCCCTCAGGGAAAAGGGCGGCCTATAAATAACAAATAAATTCTAAATTCTAAATTCTATACTTTGAAATCTGGGATAGAGTTCCAGTCCATCTATCCTTTCCATATTCCACTCTTTCCATTTCCAATCACGCTCAGTTCACTGTCAGTATCAACAATTTTCTTGTCTCTTTGTTTACTTTTTCCTTCAGTTTGTAGAATTCTGACCTCCACTTTCTTCATTTGATGAACATCCTCAATTTTTCCATCAAATTTACTGTTCTACGATCTATGTACTCCAATCTCTTCTCAATTTTCTCTGTTACTTCTAACAATTTTTGAATTTCAAACATAATCTTTTGCAATGTTAAGGTTTCTTTTTCAGGTTGCGCCATTCTTTCAACTTGTAAACACTGCCACTCTAGCATTCAAAACTTTTTATTAAATTTAAAGCAAGTTCATTTATAACCGCTGGGTGAGATCATTCGACGGCACGGGATAAAATACCACCAGTATGCGGACGATACACAGCTGTATCTGTCTGCCCCGTGCCAACTCAATGAAGCGATGGACGTGATGTGCCAGGGCCTCGAGGCTGTTAGGGACTGGATGGGGGTTAACAAGCTTGTACTCAATCCAGATAAGACCGAGTGGCTGCTGTGCTTCCCTCCTACTAATTGGCCAAGTGTTCCACCTCTCAGGCTGGGGGGTCAAACAGTACACCCCTCAGATAGGGTCCGCAACTTGGGAGTCCTCCTGGACCCACAGCTGCCTTCTGAACACCATTTGTCAGCTGTGACCAGGGGGGCATTTGCCCAGGTTCGCCTGGTGCACCAGTTGCGTCCCTACCTGAACCGGGAGGCTCTCACAACAGTCACTCGTGCCCTTGTGACCTCTAGACTGGAATACTGCAACGTGCTCTACATGGGGCTGCCCTTGAAGAGTATTCGGCGACTTCAGCTTGTCCGGAATGCAGCCGCGCGAGCGATCGTGGGTGCGCCTTGGTTCACCCACGTAACACCTATCCTCCGCGAGCTGCACTGGCTGCCTGTTGATCTCCGGGTACGCTTCAAGGTGCTAGTTGTCACCTACAAAGCCCTTCATGGTATTGGACCTGGGTACTTGAGAGACCGCCTACTGCCAATTACCTCCACTAGACCAATTAGATCCCACAGACTAGGCCTCCTCGGAATTCCATCAGCCGGCCAGTGTCGACTGGCGACTACCCGGAGGAGGGCCTTCTCTGTGGCTGCTCCGACCCTCTGGAACGAACTCCCCGTGACGATTCGTACCCTCACCACCCTCCAGGCCTTCTGCACAGCCCTTAAAACTTGGCTGTTCCGACAGGCCTGGGGCTAAAGACTCACTGCCCCACTTCGAATGGTATGATTGTTGTGCTTTTTTAACTATGTATGGTTTTATGTTTTTTGTAACTTTGTTTGTTTCTCCCTCCCTTTGAGTTGTGAGCTGCCCTGAGTCCCTTTAGGGAAAAGGGCGGCATACAAATAAATTAAAATAAAATAAATAAAATAAAAAATAAGTCAAGGCTTTGTTTTCACTTCACTCCAGCTGCCAATAAAGCTCCTGAAGAGCACCTGTATAAACAACCCATGCTCTATTCACTATCACTCTCTGTAAACAAGCTGAAGAACCTTGAAATGCAAAGTTAAATGATCAAAGAGAGAAAAAAAACAATATTTCCAAGCCTGCAGCCTCCAAGTGGCAGTGTTACTTCCTTTCCCTCTGTTATTACAGCCTTCTTTATATTCCTTTTATATCTTCTTTATATTCCAGGCTTAAAGAAAAGAAAATTCTTAAATGGAGCAAAAAAAACCCCATCCAATCCAGCATTATAAAAATAAGGCAAAAGATTTTAATCCATAGGTATAAAAAAAAATAGAATATAAAAAGTAGAAGAAGAAAAACTAATCCATTCAATTTAAAGAATAGGAAACATTTGCAAAAGTTCCATCCGTAAAAGAAAATTTTTAAAAAAGGATAACACACTGTCTAATGTAGCTTAATTTCGCCGCTTGTTCTCTTCTGTTTTCAAATTTAATTTAGCTTTAATTTTTTTGGAGGTAGTCTCTTATAATAGTACAATTTCCTCACCAGATGGACACACTTTCTCTTTCCGTTTTCCTCCCATTCCAGAGCTGTCCCAGTTTCAGCAGCTTCAATGGCTGCGCTTCTGTCGCCGCAAAAAGAGATTCTCCTGGATCAATCAGGGATTTTGCGGTGTCCCTGAGATCAGCAAGACGTACTTTCCCTGTTACCGTCTCTTCGGGACGGTTTAGGTCCCAAAGGACTGTACAGCGGCAAAAGTATCGACTGCGATCTTGGAGCTCCAAGATTGCACGTCGTGACGTCAGCTCCTCCTCAAAACCCTTTTTTAAATATAATTTTTATTGAATAATTTTAAACAAATTTTGAAACAATACAAATATTAGAAAAGAAACAAAATAAGAATAGTGAATAAGAAAGGACATAGAAAAAGAAATAAATCAGAAGAAAGGAAAACCTTATATAAATGAGTCCTGAGCTTTCTCACAGCGGTTATAAATGCATTTATATTTTAGGCTCTACAGTTGCGTCATACTTTTTTTCTTTTCATAAAATATCTTTTCTAATATTCAAAGCCATAAAGCACAAGTTCATTTTTCTTTTTTATTTCAGCAAAAAGTCCATAAGGAGCATCCAGTTATTAGTAAATATAATTGTTGATTTTTCTCCAATAAATAAATTAATTTTGCCACCTGTTTCACTTTCACCAACAATTCTTCAAGAAGATAACTTCTTTAGACATGGCCCTTTGGTCAAATAGAACTATACTATGAATACATAAGTGAACAGAAGTAGATATAAACCTCTGTAGGGTAAATAGCATCAATATCTTTTTGCAAATTTGGATTCTGCTTTCTATATACCGTATTTTTTGGAGTAAAAGATGCACCTTTTCCCTAAAAAAAGAGGCTGAAAATCTGGGTGCATATTATACACTGAATACAGCATTTTTTGCCTCCTGAAACCCCACCCCCTTCACCAAAATGGCTGTACATACCCTTTAGGGGCTGAGAAGGGAAGAAATGAGTGAAAAACAGGCCATTTTTGCTCAATTTTGCCCCATCCCAGCCCCCAGGAGCACTCTATAAGCCATCCTAAAGGCTATGCATGCCCTTTTTTTGACAAAAAAAAGAGTCCGTTTTTGCAAAAAACAGGTGTTTTGGGGAGGTCTGCAGAGTACAAAAACTTTTTTAAATTTACCTCTTCAAAACCTTGGTGCGTCTTATACTCCAGTGCATCTTATACTCCGAAAAATATGGTATGTGCAGTTGTTTTCAGATTCAAAATCTTTTAAAAGTGAACATGACAAGTATAAAAGTTTTGGCATCCATCCATTTAATTTTATATTTTTTTATTATAAATTTTAAAGCTCAAAATGGACATTGACCATCTAACCCCGTGATGGCGAACCTTATGGCACACATGCCACAGGTGGCATGCAGAGCCATTTGTCAGGGCACATGAGGCATTGCCCTGTCAGCTTTTGAGGCCATTTTTCGCCTTCAAGGAGGGTTCCCTGAAGGCTCCGGAGGGCTAAAACCAGCCTTACGAGCAAAGTGGAAGTCCGTTCCCAAACTTCCAGTTTGTCCATAGGGCCAGTTTTTCGCGCACCGGAGGCTTCAGGGAAGCTCCTGAAGCCTCTTGAGGGCCTTCAGGGAAGGGAGGCTGTTTTCACCCTCCCCAGGCTCCTATAAAGGCTCTGGAGCCTGGGGAGGGTGAATAAAGCATGCCAAAAACGGGGGGGGGAGTGCTGGTTGTGCCTGCATGCGCACTGGGGTCGTGCACAAAGCATTATGGATCTAACACGCCTGCGCATGACCCCCCTGCGTTCCCCCTGCCTTTTTTGGCATGCGAGCCAAAAAAGGTTCGCCATCACTGATTTAACCTCTCAGGTGATTATTGTTCTATTTTCAGCAACTATAGGTCCCTCAGCAGCTGTTTGAGTATTTGAAAATGAAGATAGTTTACTTTAATGAAGCAAAGAAGGCTTAAAAAAAACAAGACAAAAACCCTTTAAACTCTTTTAGCTGGCAATTTAAACTGTGAAAAATAAAGTTACATGGAACCTTGAAGTCTGAAATACAAAAATAATCTTGGTTTCTCGAACTAGTCAGATCTGCCAAAGAAAATCCACAGATCACAGCAAACTTTCTGCTGCAAAGTTTAGTTAGCTCATGGCTAGTTGCCTCATTCATTGAAGTATATTATTTATACAACAATTAACTGCATGGGAGAATTGTCAAAAGATACCATTTTTCTGGCCTCATCACATTTGTCATCTCCTAAATTATGCCAAAGAGAATCTCAATAAGTTTGAAACATTTTGGCATCTGTTAAACATGGGTGCGGCTTTATTCTGCTTAGAGGATGTATGGTAGCTGGTGACCCAGAAAATACTGTGCAGTATGGGTTTAACTAAATATGTATATATCTTAAAAGCTAATATCCCACAGTTAGCAAAGAAGCTGGAAAGTAGTTGCATATTTCAGAAATACTGAAACATACACTGAAACCTCCCATGAAATTTTTACAAGAAACATAGTCCTAAGACATCAGTATTATCAAAAATCTGTGGGGACCTTTTAAACATGCACTGATTGTAATGAGATCTGACAAGGATATTCCTAAACTAGAAAAAGCCAACAAAAATGGGGGGGGGGGGGAAACGAATAGATAAAAAGCAGAAATAACTGGTTATCCTAAACATTTGGAAGCTGTTTTTTTCTATCAAAGGAGGTGTTACCTAATGTTGATTGACAAGATGATCAAACTTAATTTCACTGTTTGCTTATACTGTATGATAGGCTGGCCATACGTTCAGTAATGAGGGATTGGAAGTGCCAATTTTTAATAAGGACAATATTGTTGTTTCTGTTTCTCAAGTTCTTAAAATGGAGGGACAAAACCTTGGTAATCCTAACATTCCACGTATAACAAAATCCACCGTAGTACTTAATGTGTGGAAGAGAATCTATAAGGGAACTGAAGATTTTTATTTGATGTACCCTTTAATAATCCTTTATTTGCTAACCCATACAATAACATTCCACCTTACAGACTGTTTGGTATATTCCAAAACCTAAAAATGTTTTATCTGTTTAGGTTCTACTGACTTTGGAAATGTTAGTTACGTGGTTCCTGGGATTCACTCCTATTTTTACATTGGTTCTGATGCATTGAACCATACTGAGCAGTATACAACAGCTGCAGGTTAGTAATTAAAAGTGGGTATATCTTTCACATTAAAAAAAAACCCTCTTTCATAATAATGTGGGGAAATGTACATGGAGTCAAGTTTGAGTGATCACATTATTCTGTTGTAGCAGCTAGTGCCTTTTGAGAGGGGTAGAACAAGATGGGTGGTAAGTACCAGAGGTATGCAGTATTTGGATCTAAAGCAAACAAGGATGCACATCTCTACAAGAAAACATGGGGAAAAAAACCAATTTTTTGGTCTAGGAAGCTAACCAGCTATGATTGGCTTCCTAGACCAAAAAAAAGCATGGCCTCTTTACTAACCTCTGCAGCCTTCTTCTCCAATGAGGCCAGTATTTCAGGATGTTAAAGGAAGGGATAGAGATAAATGCCTAATTTTGATGCTAAGTTCCTATATCCAGACTACATTGGCATAAGCACTGATAGTTATATTCTATGCATAACAATGATTAATTTTCTTCTCAGTCTCTTGGCAAAAGCACTGTTGGCTTCACAAGAGCTGGTTCTAAACTACATAAAATGAGTATGTGGAATTGGTAAACTTCCACGCCAATTCTCTTTGTTACATTTTGGTTTCTAAGTTGAGGAGCAAAGGTAGAACCTGAGAAAGATGGTTTTTGCCAACTAAAGGGTTCAAGTAGATGCGTACATTTGTCCCAAATCTCCTGGCCATTCATGCAAGCCAGAGCATCCTGTGAGTGGAGTTCCTTTCACAAATACTGGATACAACTCAATGCAAATGTATTAATAAATACATTTTTAGTTGAAAAATGTGGATTTTACATTGGTAGATACATCTGCATCTGTAAGAGAAGACTGTTCTCTAGACTCTGTTTCCAGTAGAATTGAGCTTGCAATCTTTTAAAAAAGAAAGTGTTTTTAGACATGTCTTCAGATTTGAAATGACACTACATAGTTCCTGTACTGAAATGAAATTTCTATCTTTTGTGGATCTGATTATCCTAGGATCGGAAGAAGCTCAGTTCTATGTTTTGAGAACAGCTAAAGCGTTAGCCATGACTGCTTTGGATGTTATTTTCAAGCCAGATGTGTTGGAAAAAATTAGAGAAGATTTCAGATTAACAAAACTGAAAGAAGAAGGTCATCTGAATGTTCCTGGGAATGCAAAAGGACCAGATAATAGTAATGGAGCAGAATGTGCATCACATTGAAGTAATGTCGCATATTACAACATGTAAAAAAAAAACTATATGGAAAGTCCAGGACTGATCTATTTCTAGGGATTATTTTTAATAATTGGACAGATATTGAAACCTCCAGGTATTTTTTCAAATAGTATTTTTTGTCTAAAATTATGTCATTTGTCTTAATTTCAGACAAAATTACATGGTGTAATTCTGATTGAACGTAAAATGTACATTTGACTTTTGAACTGTTGCAAGTGCTAGCATGATTTATATATATATATATATATATAGTTTGTTTTCGTAGATTTTCACGGGTACAGGTATGCAGGTTTTGCCGTATTCGGGTCTTTTCCCATGTAAGATTGAGAGTATCTTGGCGACATTTTGACAAGGTCCCACTTGCCATCTTCAGGCTGGTGCCTTCGGCTTCGTGCTTGTGCCAGCAAAGCATGATCGGAGCTGCCGTCTTTCTATAAATGCACGCATCGAAGAACACAAGAACACAGTTAGAAAAGAAGAAAAAACTTCCCCCCTCTTCCAGCACCTTAAAGCAACAGGACATGAAATTGATTTTGAAAGAACCAAATTAATCTCCAAAACTGAACACTTCAAACAGAGAACAATTATGGAAGCCATCGAAATAGAGAAACACCCCACAACATGAATAAACGTGATGATACCTCCCGCCTACCAGACATCTGGAAACTCGCCCTAGTCAACAAACAAGTCCCAGCCACGAAAACTGACACCAGACCCAGAACAACATAGGACGCAACCACCAATCACCCTCACCCGACTCAAACCCAAAGCCATCCCATAGACCAAACGCAACCACCATCCAGAAGCCAAACCACGGCGGCATCACCAACTGCTGCACTCCCCTCTGACCCCCACACAAAGTAAAATGACACACGCTATGAACAGAACACATGGCCAGACCACAAACTCGGAGCCAAACCAAAGCCCGGGATGTTACACCTCAGCCATCTGCTCAGGACATTACATCACAGAACTGAGGAGGTTACAACACAAAGGCTCAGGATGTTGCAACGCAGCCAACTCCCCAGGAGGTTGCAGCACAGGACTCAGGAGATCACTACAATAGAGTTCAGGATGTCATCACACAGCCCATTACCCAGGTTGTTACAACATAAAAGAACAATAGGCACACAGCCAATACCTCAGCCACACAGGATGTTACGAAACAGCCGACTAACGTCCAAACATCAACTCCATCAACTAATCAAGATGTTACAACACAGCCAACCAATCCACTTACAGCAACAAAGCCAGCATTCCACACACACACACCAATATTTATAGAAAGACGGCAGCTCTGATCACGCTTTGCTTGCACAAGTACGAAGCCGAAGGCACCAGCCTGAAGTTGGCGAGTGGGCCCTTGTCGAAACGTTGCCAAGATACTCTCAATTTTACACGGGAAAAGACCCGAATACGGTTATTTCTGTAGCCATTGTTTTAATGTCAAGGAACACAGGGAGCCATGCTGTTTATATGGAGAGCCAGCTTGGAATAGTAGTTAAGGTGCTGGTCTAGAAAGCAATACATTGTGAATTCTAGTCTCACCTTAAGCATGAAAACTGACTGGGTGACTTGGGACAATCACTTTCTCTCAGCCCAACCCACCTCACAGGGTTGTTGTTGTGGGGAAAATAAGAGGAGGAAGTAATATATGGTATGTTCTCTGCCTTGAGTTACTTCCAAAAAAATTAAGGCAAGGTAAAAATCTTAACAAATAAACATATCAAGAAAATTAATATACTTTATTAAGTTATGTGTAATTGAATTATGACTTTTGCAAAGGGGGATACCAAAGGTTAGGCATTGTTCGAAGGATGTGCTTGTGTTTTTAATATTAGAAATAACTTCTGTTCTCTTAAACACATTCTCATAAATTGACCTTAGTTTTCATAATCTCTCAACTTTCCTGGAAGGCTATTTTTAATCACTAGATATTTCATACCTGAAATACATTCCTATACTCCTGTTCTGCACAATTTGAATCAAGTGTCTTAGTAGAATGTATAATATTTATTCAAATAATAGGACTCTGAAATGCTTCAGATTCAATTCTATTATGATATTTTAGAGTGAAGAGTAGTGTGAAAGTAGCCTCAGAGGGTCAGTTGTGTGGACCTAGGAAATGATGTTATCATTTTAAGGAGTTGTGTGCAGGTGGTACATTTGCACATTTGCATGTTCAAAAAGTGCCTTTTTGAAATCATACGCAAAGAACTACACAGTATAGTGCAGAAGTAACCAGGCATAGTAATTAAATTTGAATCCAAGGGGGAAAAAAATCTTTTGAACGTATCTAATTAAACAAGAATGGGTGATTCTCTCTATATTATAGATAAAAGCACAATATAAAGCAGTATTTTTGGTTTTTGTTTACCTTGCTTTACAAAATATTCAAAAGGGAAAAAAAACAAAGTTTCCTCTGTTGCATTTCCTTAGTTGTTCATTTAAGCACTGGAAAAAATTGTATTCCAAAATTTATGTTATGGGTGCAGTATAAAGTAAATTAGTAGATTGCAGAATTGATTTAGGGACTCTGCTCCTTTGTGTGGAAAATAGCACTTCCTTCTTCATGGAAAGAAACAGAGTTTGGGATTATTCCAGTTTAAAGATTTAGGCTTCTTTTTCTGCTACAGAACACTTTGAGCAAAATCATTTTATATGGGCATCAAACAGTTCCTCTCCTTCAGAAGATCATAATCAGTCCTCGAAGTATGTTGGCTTGAGAGCAAAGTGATAATCTGAAATATAGTCGCTACCATCTTGAAATAATCATTCACCAAGTCACTAATGGTATGGATAAAGTATTTGGAATAATGCTATGATTTTTTGTATTGATGGTGAGAAGCAAATAAACAGGTGAAAAGTGAGTAACCAAGAAAAAAGAAAATGTTGCTGTTTCCACTTGCATGGGGATATCCTATGAAAGAGTACTACAAATGATTAAAACTTTTTTTAAATACATGTTTTTCCATTAAATTATAATAAATTAATATTTATTGTAAAAGATCACTTATAAAATTCTGTTTTTTTTAAGTATCAAGCATTGATTCTTTATTCTAAAGGGATAGTTATTTCTGAATGCAAGGTAATACAAAATATTGTGCTTATTGGCAACATTTTTAGATATTTGATTAGTAATTTTCTTCCATTTTACAAATTGGTTAATTATTCCCATATTATACTAACACCATCTAAATTGTTGAGGATAATCTAGACTACTATATTGTAAAACCATTCCATTAATTAGATTAGAAACACCAGTTGGTAAGTAGTCACATGGTCTGTTTGTTTTGTATTGATACTGTCAGTCAGCCTTTGTATTTGGTATTCTGTAATATTTGTAATAAGAAACAGTTTAGCGCAGTGGTTAAAGCATCAGGTTAAAAACTGAGAGTTTTATTTCCAACTTGGGTATAAAGCCAGCTGGGTGACTTTAGTCACTTTTTCTTAGCCCTAGGAAAGATGAAATGACAAACTATTTCTAAACAACCTTGTCAGGAAAACTGTAGGGATTTGTCCAGTCACCAAAAATTAAGACATGATTGAATAGAAGGAGGGAAAACTATAATAGTGTTAAATCAAGCCTTACAATAGAATTCTGTGAATACCTGCTCAGAAGGAAATCCTATTCATAGATATTATATCTATCGTCTGTCATTCTATCATCTATCTATATCTAAATATCTATATGCATATATAGTATACAAACACTTTCACATTGCACCTACTTATCTAAGCAATTTTTCTATAAATACCAAGTGCTTACTCACTTTTCAACTGATCCAGTAAATTTGTTTTTAACATTTTCGCAACTTAAAATAAATATCACTCTTTTGAATTAACATTCTAAATATTGTAGCAAGTTCATCAACTGTAATTTATGTGGATTTATGATTGAAGCAATATGCCTACTTTCTTAGATGTACATATTCATATGCAATGGAGGAAGAGATAGTAGCTAAAAACTCTAAAACTATTTGAGAGTTTTGCATGTTAAACTATAAATTGCATGTTAGAAGATTTTACACCTAAACAATCTAATGTTTGTTGTCAGACAAGATTAGGATATTCTTTAAAATGAGTTGCCTTTTTGAATTTTTCTATTATATCTGACATGCTGGAATTTCTTTTTATCTTCTACAGTTGTTCTTGGAAGAGAAATCATAAATTATTTGTACAACTGTGATATTGTAGTAGTGTATATAAATGTATTAAAGTTACACTTCATTGCTTTGTCCAAGTTGGTCAGTTCTATCATGCACAAAAAATAATTTTATCATGTTATATCTAGCATTTGATTTGATTAACCCACCATTTGAAACAACTTTGCTTTTTCAGGAAAAAAAATAGTAGTACTGCACACTAGGGACATTTTTTCCTAGACTAATGATAAGACGGTTAGTGAGAATTAACTTGTCACCTGAAAAGAATTAGACATGAGAGAATGCTCTGTAAATGCTACCCCACAATTCATATTTTGTTGAGCAGTAGTTAATCAATTGCATAATTTTTCTTGTGCACCTCATAACTATCTGAATACGTAGTAAAAGCATCTATTAGTAATAATATAAAATAGGAAGAATATTTGACTTACTAAAGTCTGTTTCTAATATAGCATAATTTAGTTTTTAAACTTCTAAAGGGATACATTATATAAATAAAGGGAGACTTTATTCATACTTCATACCCTAAGGGTATGGCTAGCTGATGAGAGCTAAATAGCTTGAAATAGATCTATACTAGTCTCCCTTTATTTATTTATCAGCACAAATAAAAAACACAAATATAACAAAGGCAACAGTAAAAATATTGGGTTTCTGTCGTGATGGACTCTTGTGACGAGCCGAAGGACAGATGATGGAAGCAGTTAGCTTCCTCCCATAATTGGGGCTTACCAGGGGTTGTAAAAATCTAATAGATACCTTTCACCCTGGCTTCGCTGATAAACGGATAAGAGCCTGTGGCCTAATGGCTAAGATCTCCGCCTAGTGTGCCTAGTATACCATATAGCCCAGGTTCAAATCCCAGTAAGGGTATGGCTAGCTGATGAGAGCTAAATAGCTTGAAATAGATCTATACTAGTCTCCCTTTATTTATTTATCAGCACAAATAAAAAACACACACACACACACACATATATATATATATATATATATATATATATATATATATATATATATATATATATATTCAAATGTTTGTATACATCTACACATATTTTTCCTTCCCCTCTCATTACATTTAACCTATATTTTGATTCTGCTGAAAATGACCTTTTACCCTGTGAAATTTTCCAGATTTTCTATCCTTTCTACACATTATGATTTGAAATTAAATCTTGAGACACTCCTCACTAAACCATGTAGTAAATTCTTGCAAGGTGCTATAGAACCTTCCCATACTACACACATTTGCTCCTACCTGAAAAATATTTCCTACAGCGAGAAAGCACTTAGGGTAGCTGTGTGCGAGAATTGAACAAATAAACTGAGTAGAAAAAATATAAAGGGAGGGGAAGAGAAGACATTTTACATTCCAGGGTGAGGCATTAACTGCAGTGTAGCAGAGAAAGAAAGATTACCCCAAAGGCGCTTTTTCAAAAGGCAACTTGACTTTCTTACTTTTTATCCACAAAGCTTCTTCAGTTCTCACTATAGCTGTCAGAACTGAAGAAACTTCCTGGATGAAAAGCGAAATGTTTTCAAGGGGGAAAACCCCCAAGAAAATCTAGTTGCCTTTTAGAAAAGCAAATTTGGGACAATCTTGACCTGGATGATTAAGTATCACCATAAACATTAAGAAAAATTACGTTTCCCAAGAAGTGTAAGGTGAGGAGCGTAGGGCGGGAAGGACACAGCGAATCTCGCGAAGGGCGGGAAGGACACAGCGAATCAGACTCCTACAGTATATAAGTCTATAAGAAGTATGACAAGAATAAAATTAGAGTAGAATGGAATAAACAGGGTTGGAAGGGACCTTGTTAAATTATCTAGTCCCACCCACCCCGCCCAAGCAGGAGACCTTACACCGTTTCTGACAGATGGCTGTCTTGTACTGTTTAAATGGCAGCTGCGGGAGTCTGAGGTGAAGGGAGAAGACAATAGGAATAGAGATGCATTTGGGCGAATGGAAGCGGTGGGTGACCGAGTACATCGACTCCTGAGAGCTAAGCAGGGAGCTTCGGAGCTGGCTTACGAGGCGCTCCGAGCCTCCCTGATGGGCTTCTTCGCCGCCCTACCCGCGTTGTCCTCTTCGGGCACCCGGTCGGTGTAGCGCAGCTACAAATTAGAAACGGCCTTCCGGGCGGAGTGGAAGCGGGACGGGGTGTCCTGCTCTCCCGGCCGAAACGAAGCAGGTGTATGTAAAACGCTTTGCCTGCCATCGGGCATTCCTGCGGCTACAACCTGATCGCCGAAGTGAACGCGCGCTGTGGCGCCGCGCTTGAAAGGGCGCCCCGGAGAGCCTTCTGCGGGCGTCCCGGATTGTGCCCTGGAGTTCGCCTTTTTCCTTTCATGACGCTGCCCCAAATAGTCCTAGTTGGTACGTATCTTGGAATATCCGACTTGAAATCCAGTAGGATAGGACAGCATTGGCTTTTTAACCACTTACAGTGCTAAAAGAAGGCTTTGTCTGCCACCTGTAGTATTCAGACGTGCCTTGCAGTTTAAGCAGGCGGCCACTTCAGTTATTGTACACTAAGCCTAAAGGACAGGTGCTTCTGTCTAAAAGTGAAAAAAGGATAAGATAACGAACTGATGGCACCACACACACACACTTTACTCTCCCCCAGTGGTGGATTAAGGCTCACTGGTGCCCTAAGCACTGACAAATCTTGTTGCCCTCCTCCTTTCTACATATTGTACAAATCCTCATTGTTTTTTGTTTGTTTGTTTCTCAACTTTGTGGTCCGCCCCCCCCCCCGTGTCCTAAGCACGTGCTTAGTCTGCTTAATGGTTAATACACCACTGCCCCCCCTTTTTTTTGGGGGGGGGGTCCGTTCACCAAGCAGCACTCATTGTCTCTAAAGTAACCCAAATGGAAGAAAGAAGCAGAATGGTGCTCAACAAAAAGTATACATAAGTCCTAGATTTACAACTATAATCGAGGCCAAAATTTCTGCTGCAGAGACAGCTTAAGTGAGTTTTGCCCCATTTTACAATCTTTCTCGCCACAGTTATTAAGTGAATCGCTGCAGTTATTAAGTTAGTAACAATTAAGTTGTTAAATGAATCTGACTTCCCGAATGACATTGCTTGTCAGAAGGTTGCAAAAAGTGATTACATGACCCCAGAAGATTGCATATATAACATAAATATCCAAATGTTGATCATGTGACCCCGGTGATGGTGCAACGGTCATAAGCCACTTTTTTCAGTGCCGTTGGGACTTGGAACAGTCACTAAATGAATGGTTGTAAATCAAGGACTATCTGTAGTCATCCACCCATTTTATGTGTTAAATTTCCCTGATGGATGGTGATGGTGATATTGGCTACTTAGGGAAAAAACAAGTTGAAACCAAGTGTTTTACTTTATAGCTAATCCTTGGGCAATCAATAGGATGTTTTTTTTCTTTTTGAAACATATTTATAACTATTTTACCCCACTGGAATAAATTAAAGGTCTCAGGAATGCTTCTGGTCTCATCCTGAAGTTTAATCTGTGCTCTTACTGTATCCCCAATCAGTTTTAAAGATGGAAGGTTGCAATGATGTGGTTGATTGATTGACTGATTGATTGATTGAGGTATACACAGTATGTGTGTGTGTGTGTTCTGAACCTCTATACCTGTAAAGGAATTTAGAGCTGATATAAGAGGGGGAAAGTTAAGGGGGAAAGAAAGGAGCAAGCCATTCAGGAGGGATATGGATAAGACATTCAACAGTCCAGATATAGGGAGAGAAAGAAAGTCAAAATAATCCTGTCTTAATTTTGTTTAATATAAAATGAAACAGGGAGAAGAAACTTGCAAGGCTTTTAAGATCCTCTTACTAATTTCTTAAATCCTTGTGCTAGTTTTTCATCAAAAGGTTGACAATAACCACAACTAAAAGACCCACAACTCTCTTGCTAGGTCGGCCTTCTAGATGCTCCAGCAGAAGAAGGTAGACCAGGCAAAATAGTACTGATTGAAACTGGAACTTTTGACAATTATGTTTATGGATTTTTCATTTCAAGAGCATGTAGTGCGATAGCAGTTCACAGATAAAGAAACTAAACTGTTGTTTGTTTACGAAGAAAGACATTATCCAAATGGATTCTATGGCTCTTTATAGAATCAAACAATAAAATCAGGAATAAGTAAATATAACAAAAGTTTAAAAAAAATTAAAGTGTGAAAGGTATTTTAAAAGTTTAGTGTGGAAAACATGTTTGTCCTAATGAAAAAATTAATACCAATTGTTTAAAATCCAGCTATATTTTGTAAAGGATATAATATGAATTTTCCAAAATTTCTGAATATCAAATAATATGTAGGCATATATTTATCTTTAAAGACAAAATATTTTTAAAGTTATAGCCTCTGCTTTTTTATGACCAATAGCTTTGGTCATAACCCTAACCCTATCCTAGAGGACTGATAAGATCATTCTACAATGACATCTTAACTCTTAGTTAACTACTTGGTTAGGTGGGGGATACTATAAATGCTGCTCAAGGCTGAATATTAATTGTGATTTTGAATTGAAACCAGTGGTGGGTTTCAAAAAATTTTAGAACCTCTTCTGTGGGTGTGGCCTGCTTTGTGGGAGTGGCTTGCCAGCCATGTGACTGTGTGGGAGTGGCTTGGCAGTCATGTGAGTGGGTGGGCGTGGCCAACTTGTAAAATGTGGTGAAACTCACTTAACAATGCTCTTGCTTAGCAACCAAAATGTTGGCTCAGAAACTCTGGCATTTGAAGCATGCAAATGTCAAGTTAAAGCTGTCAGTTAAAATTAAAGCTGTCAAGTTACAAGACCCTTGCACCCCTAACCCTTTAGAAAAAAACCCAAGGGTGTTCAAACTTGACAGCTTTAAGACTTGTGGACTTCAACTCCCAAAATTCCTCCTCTCACTCTTAATTTGATGATGGACGGATGGGCGGGGGGGGAGAGGAGGCTGGAACCGGTTCTAAACGGCACAGTAGATTTGTGGAACCTCTTCCATAGAAGAGGTTAGAACTGGCAGGAACCCACCCCTGATTGAAACTCCTGTTACAATATATGCAGGGGTGAAATTCAGCAGGTTCTGGAGAACTGGTAGTAGAAATTTTGAGTAGTTTGGAGAACCGGCAAATACCACCTCTGGTCCCAGAGTGGGATGGGAATGGAGATTTTGCAATATCCTTCCCCTGCCACACCTACCAAGCCACGCCCATAGAACTGGTAGTAAATTTTTTGAATTTCACCACTGAATATATTCACTGCTTTGTAAAAAAAAAAAAAAGCTTGGCTAATTTAAGGCTACAACTATATCCACAGACTTCAAAGAATATGTCTTTGGTTATCTGAAAGACTTTGCGATATTATTATAATAATCCAGTCTTTTTGCTGACACTAGTACTAAATTAATGGTATTTCATTTATAATAGTAAGGCAGAAAGGTAAACAAATTTGGCTTACTGAGAGAGGTAATTAGTATCATTCATTGCTTGTATAGTCTTTATTTGATTATATCCTCTTTTTATCCGAGAGCTGAAGTCAGTGTATGTAATGCTCTGTCCTATTTCCGCCCAGAACATTCTTAGAGGGAGGTTGGCTGAGAAAGAATGATAAGCTAAATAACCTTGGACCTTTTGCTCTTAATCCAGCATCTTAACCACAACACTACACAGGTCTTTCTACTCTAGACATGATTAATCCACTATTCGGGTTACATATTTTTGTAGCTTCAGAAAGGTTCCTTTGTGGTACTTGGAAATTGAGTATTTTGGTCAGATAAATTAATCTTAATCATGGTCGTCTAGTTGTGTGACCAAAGGGATCTGTCTCAATAAAAAAAATCTGATTAAAAATGATTTGCAAAACTCTTTAATTCTAGTTTAATTTAGAATGTACGTTTTGATTCTGAGACATTTTATCACTGTGTGTGGTTCTATTGTAATTTTTTAAGTAGAGTTCTACAGCAGCTATCCAGATTTTTACAATGTGCTTCAGAAAAAAAAGCTTTGAAAATAGAGAGCATTAGTATGGAGTTTCCTAACAAAGCTGTATATGCTGCTTCATTGGTAAGACAGACTTTTGATTGTTAAAGTGTGAAAATCATGGGAATCCTACTCATTCTTTCAATAAAGAAAGCAAACATGTTCAATAGTGTAATTTATTATGCCAGATAACCAGACATAGGCCATATAGTGTAGTCTGTTCTCTTTCGCCAAGGTAAGAAAGAATTCTGAACACAGAAAATGAAATGTCTCTCTGTGTCTGAGGACAAGCTGCTCCGTATGTTAAATATAAGAGATGAGATAGGCAATATCTGGAAATGAATTTTGCATATAAAGGCACCTAAGCCCACCATTTTTCACCACATCCCCAAACCTGGGAAACATTTATAGCAGTTATTCCTCTTATGGTTATTCTATATGTGTGTAAGAGAAAGAGAAAATTCACAAATATATGAAGATGGACAAGCATCATTCCCTCTGACTTATTAGTCTGCCATTGGCAGGGCAATTCTGAATTCTTTGGAATGCTCTAAACAAAACATTTTTGTGCTGAAATAAAATACTTTTTCTATGATTCAAGCTCAAATTGGTATACTTGGTTCCTATTACGTGAAGACCTAACTCTGTGGAGAAGACTCTAATGCTAAAAAAGTGGGGGGAAAGAGAAGAAGATGACCAAAAAAATAGAAGAGGGATAATAACTTTATTTGTAACTGCTACTCAGAAGTTGCCTCTTTAGTTTTTTTTCTTTATTGTTTTTTTTCCACTTTTTAACTTTTATATATATATTTTCATGTATATCTTTTATCTGTATAATTTTTTTCAATAAAAATTATGCATAAAAATCTATATGGTTTCTAGGAATTAAAAATTACTTGATGACTCATAATTCACTTATTTGCTGGAGATAAGAAAGCATGTGTACTAGGAATTTTTTTTACAATCCCTTGAGATGCTTTTTAAAAAATTATTTCTTTATTAAAGACTTGAATTGTTTTTTTTCCTACAATGTATAGGTGTCAATGACTTCAGGTAACATCCAATAAATCTATTGCTCAGAAAAATACAATTTCATTGACGTTAATATAAACAGGTCTTGCTACTAAATCAGGAAAATAATGTTTCTTATTCCAGATGTTGGACTTTGTTTCCCATGGGTTTAAACAGCCCAGGCAATTTGAATCCATTTGCTTTGTTTTTAAAATAAAGCAGTTCCACTGATTTGGGGAATGTTTTCTATGGTATTCCTGAAATTAATTCCTATTTAATATTGGTTCAGTTGCTTTGAACCATACATTCATTCAGCCTGCTGATAAGTCGTGTTAATTCAGTTTCATTTGAGCATCATATTTCTGTTTGTCTGAAAGGCTAATGAAAGACATTAAAGTGCAAAACTATACATTTTCACTCTTCATTGGGTAATGAAACATCTGCAAGAAAATGGTAATACAGATTCCACAATTCAACCCTGAGCTAAAATATTCTCTTCTGTTGGTATATTTAGTTTATATTTTGATTTATCTTCAGTGTCAGAAGTATATAGATATCCTTTGGAGACAACTAAAACATTATGGCAATGACTGCAATAAATATAATTTTTGTACCAAGCTTATAGGAACTAAGTTTCAGACAAGCAAAGCTCTTAGTAGAAAAAGAAATGTGAGAGAGTAAATTCTGATCTTTATACAAATATTTTTGGTTTTTTTAAAACTTACCTGCCAGGTCCATGTGTACAAGTCAGTGTTATGGAAATTAAACAAATAGAAATTTTGCATTTAGATAATTAAAATTCTATGCCAACAACATTATATTTTCAATTAATAATTTTGCATAAATCTGCTAGGTTTCATTATTCGTTACTTATCACTGAAGGGTTGAAGATTCTTACAGGATTGCATCTAATATAGAAATCTTAAAAGCTTGAACGGAAAGTTAAATCTTCTGGATCTATTTTATTAAATGTCTATGCAGACATGTATAGACATTTTGCGTATGTTCATGTCCTTATGATGTTTCTGCCATTTCTACAGGTGAAATTTAAGTCTAAATTGGGAGCCATTCACCTGCTTGGCTCTAGCGCTTCCAAAGTGTTAATTACCTTATTGCTCTTTCTTAAACTTTTAACAGGTCTTCCAGCAAAAAAGAAAAAAAAACACCAAAAACAAAAGTGTTTTTTAATGTTTCAAAACCCACCTGGATTTGAAACATAAGGATTGTGATATCTGAATAAAAACCTTTATTTATTTGAAAGTTGGTTAGAAGAAAATACTAGCTTCTGTTTTAATGCTTACATAAAATTCAATTCATCACCTTAATTTTTAATTAACATGTAAACAATATTTCTTTATATTTAAGGTCATGTGATATATCCAATGGAAAGCTTGGAGATTAAACAGCTGCTTCTTTAGTTGGAAAAATGTTGTTCGGTGCAACAATGATCTCTGCCACCCTATCGCTGTTTCCTCCATTGTTGTTCAAAAACCTCATATTCATAGAAGGAACCCTTCTGCTGGAATCAGAATATATAACTCTATTACAGAGTTTTAAATATTCATGACCTATAGTTAAGCTGACAAATTTCTGGGAATCAGAAATAGGGAATTATGACATTCCATGTGCCAGTGGATCCCAACAATCCCAGTCCTCGAGGAAGTTGGGAAATGTAGTTCAGCATTTATATGGTCACAGGTTCATCACCCTTGCCATAGGGCATTGTAGTAAAAAAAAAGGATTCAATTAAGTAGAACATGTCATCTGTGATACTGCTTACAATAATCCCATAAGATGCATCAGAGTAATCCACAAAGCTGATGCCATTTTTTTATATATATCTCTGTCTCCTTTAAAATGTCAGATTCGTTGATTTAAACAAAAAAAAAACCTCATTCAATTTAGGCACCAGCAGTATTGGTAATTCATTAAATGGCCTTCATAAAATGTTTTTCTAACATGCCATAATACTTTTAGGTATCAAAAAATATTTTCTTTACTAAGGCAGAAAATTCTAGGCAAAATAAATACAAGCTTAACATCTACACTTCTTTTAAGATTATTAAATCTTGTAGAGTAGCTGTAGAGTATCTACATTTGTAATTTATCTACAAAGAGTTTTTTAATTTATGATTTAAAAAATAATAATATCGATGCTTTTGAACTTTGGTGTTGGAGACGACTTCTGAGAATACGGTGAGTAGCCAGAAAACAAATTGATCATAGAACAAATCAGTGCAAACTTCCTATTGAAAACAAAAAATCACCAAGCTCACATTTTAAGGTTAATAATTTTGGGAAATGTAAGAAGACAGAGAAAAAGAGGACAATCAGCAGCAAAGTGAATAGACTCAAACTGGCAATGGGTACATTATTTGAAGATCTGATGGGCCAGATTGGAGATAGATCGTCCTGGTACCTATATGGTGGTTAAGAATCAATAATGACTTAATGGCACATAATATATTTACAACTGAAAAAAAAATTACAATATAGTCCATTTCTGTAGCTGAAATAAAAATTCCATAATCAGAAGTTTCAGAGGAGAACTTTAAAGTATCTTCTTGCCTTCTTTTGTCCTTTAGTAATTTAGTACAAGTCTTTTAAAATGCAAACCCTGTTCAAAGAATCCCCTTTGCAAAAGGTAGGCTTTTCTCTTCTCTTTGCTATTTCCCATTGAAATCACAAGAAAATGAACAGGAGAGCTATTTAAGTGATATTCATATTAAGTACCAAACTTTATCAGGAAGAACGAAGAACATTCAGTTTCCACTTTCAAATTTACTTGATAATTGATGCATGATATTGTTGCAAGCACATAAAAAATAGCTACAGAAAAAATAACTATGAAAAAATGGACCAGTATATCAAATTAAATAAAATGTATGATCCTGGAAATATTATTCTGGAATACTTGTCAATGGCATGAGTGTCAATTCTCATGCTGCTATATCTCTGGATTTTCCTCCTATTTGAATTTCCTTCTGATCCAAGACCCAACTGGACCATCATTCTGTCTTCTTTGCCTCCATTTTCAGACACATATTGCCCTAATTCATTTACTTCTCCATCACTGTAGCTGCCTTCCATCCCTGTCATTTGCTTTGGCTGTGGGATTGCAGAAGCACCAGAAAACTGCAGAGGAAAGAGAAGGAATGACATTCAAATCGACATAACTACATCTATTGGTTAAGGTCAGTTCCTGCCATAATTATATATTTCTTTGTTTTAAATTTAAATATTTAGATTATTTAAAAATATTTTATGCTTCTATAGTAATATCTTACCAAAGTAACAGAATATTTGAAGGTTAGGGTTGAATTGTGGGGTCTTTGGTGCTCTCTGAGCATTGTTGTTTTCTTGCAGATGTTTTATTACCCGACTAGGATATATCGTCAGTGCTAGAGTTCCACTCCCTTCTAGCACTGATGATGTTATCTAGTTGGATAATGAAATGTCTGCAAAGAAATAACCAAGGTCAGAGAGCAACAAGGATTCACATGAATGTCTCAGTTGTTCCCCCCTAGTTCCTTACGACAGTAACATTTACCTTCTCGCATTGCTTCCTTTCTTTTCTTTCTTGCACTGTGGTCAGGTAATTCACTGCAGCATACTCTAATACTGAGAGGAAGACAAACACAAAACTGACCCAGAGGTAAATGTCCACAGCTTTGATGTAGGAAACTCGAGGCATGGAGGCATTGACACCAGTGATGATGGTAGACATGGTCAGTACTGTCGTGATACCTAAGGACATTACAATTTCCAATTGAAGATACTCATTTTTAAATAATGCATTTACTTACGAAAGAGCAAGCTTTTTAAAAAAGGAAAGCACATTTTGATTTAAATAAGTTAGTCTTATTTATACTGATGACCTGGCATCTTTATTTGTGTTTCTGTCCCTTTTTAGGGTAAACTAAAAGTCTGTTTGTATACACCTTCAGACTGATGAATAGATCCCTTGAAGATAGTTAATCCTTCTTTTGGGGCACAGAACCAGGCTAGGATTGCCATCCTAGACACACTTTGGTAGAGAAAGTAACATTGTTGAAAACAGCAAGACTTATTTTTTAGTAAATAATTGTTGAAATGGAATCTCACATTTGCAGTCTAAAGCATACTTAACTCTGATAAAGCTCATTGGACTTAGTATTGTTTTCAAATAACAATTAATTTATAATTCCCTCTACATAATTTTAGTCCCTGTGATTATCTGTCCAACTGTGTATCCGTCTCTCTCTCTCTCTCTCTCTCTCTCTCTCTCTCTCTCTCTCTCTCTCTCTCACACA
Source organism: Thamnophis elegans (assembly GCF_009769535.1). NCBI lineage: Eukaryota > Metazoa > Chordata > Lepidosauria > Squamata > Natricidae > Thamnophis > Thamnophis elegans. The sequence continues at coordinate 20,583,488 of NC_045544.1, forward strand.
CACACACACACACACACACATCTATCTATCTATCTATCTATCTATCTATCTATCTATCTATCTATCTATCTATCTATCTATCTATCTATCATCATTATCATCTATTTATCTGTCATCAGCTCCCATCTGCTTTTTATCTATAAGCTAGCTAAGAGTTCCTATGGGGAAGAAGAGGAAATAAAAACATTACAACTGAGTTTACTTGTCAATACACGCTGTCCTAGATTGTAGCTGTTGTAAATAAAGCAGAGATAGATTCCATGACTTACCTAAGGGAACTCTTGCAGGCACAGCACGGCGGTCTATCCAGAAAGAAACCCAAGACAACATGACCATCAGAGTGGCAGGGAAATAGGTCTGAAGCAAGAAGAAGAAGATATGTCGTCTTAATGTGAAGTTGATGAAGAGACGGTTGTACCAACCTGCAAGAGGAAGAGGGAGAACCAGATCACAATGAAGACAACCAATGCTAATAACTACATAAACAACATGGAACTCTTACAGTATTTATTTTCATAATACTGTGCTTTAGAATTAGCACCAAAAAGGGGCACTTTTCACTTTAATAATGCAAACATGCAAATAATATTTAGAATTCCTGTGAATTCAGTTTAGATATTTTTTTAAAAATTGAGCAAAACAGACAGGTTTACCCAAGTTTAATGAAATCAAATAGTCTGCTGTAAATAGATCTGGGTTTTTTCTTTCCTAATTTCTCCCATCATGATGAAAGAGACACAAAAAGTCTCCACATTCTCTATTTCTGTGAAGCAAATGTTGCGATTGGTTTGACACTTCCTGCTGTCAAAATACCCTCACTCACACTGGAACAGGTGGAAGGTGACATTTTGACAAATAGAAATGCCCTACTCCTACTAAGTTCCATTAACAGTTCTATTTGTACAAGAATGACTTCTGTTCCTTCTTCTCTCTAGCCTTTCTTTGTGAACATTTTTAGAATTCATAAGACTGAAACATTTCTTCAGACAACAGCAATAGCACCCAGAATTATATACCGCTTCACAGTGCTTTACAGCGCACTCTAAGTGGTTTACAGAGTCAGCATATTGCCCCCAAAAATCTGGGTTGTCATTTTACCAAGTTATTATATCTTTCAGCACACCACTTTTATGAACTGATGAACAATTATAAAGCGATTCTTGAATGCAACATTAATCTTGCCAAGGAAATCTTTTATTTGTGAATATTTAAGTCACATAATCTTCTTAGATTATATACCTTAAATATTCTTTCTTAGTAAAACCTGTAAAATAATGTTACAAAAGTCCTTTTTTGGCCTGATGGGCAATTTGGCAAAAACAGATTCTTGAAAGTAAAAGAATGGAAACTCTAGATAATACCTTTTTTTTTTTCAGAAAAGCCTAGAACTTTTTCAAGAATTGAAATCATATGAGTTTCAAAAAATTGGCTAATTAGATAGTTATGGTAGATATTTTTCCTAGAAGCTTTTCTGATCATAATCCAGTAATCTTAACATTCAAGAGAAAAATTTATAAATTTTAGATGGAGATTAAATGAAGTACTATTACAAAAAAAGAAAAGAATTGTGAAAACTGTAAAAAGAAGTTAAATTATTTTTTAAATTATAATTTGGATGTAATGATTGTCTTGAATGCCAGTGAAGCTGTAATGAGAAATTATTTCATTCAATATAGTCATAAACTAAACAAAGAAATCCCTAGAAACAAAAGAATTTTTTTAAAAAACAGGAGGATTTACAGAAAGTACAAATAGACTCTGTTAATTTATATCAAATTAAATTCTTACTTCCACAATTATCTGTAATAATTCTAAGAGAAATAGAGTCCTAACTAAACTATATGAAATAGAAGAACTTTGAATTTGCAGATAAACCAGGGAAATGGTTGGCATATGAATTGAGAAAGGAGAGAGAAAAGAAAACAATATTAAAGATCCAGAAAGGCAAGATTGTACTAAAACAGTGATGGCTAAAATTTTGTTGTTGTGCACACAACCACACCCGCATACCCCGCCCCCTGTGCATGTGAACATGACCCCCGCACCCCCCACACACCCCTGAGCATGCATCCGTGACCCCACACCCCACCCCATTTTGGACCTAGTAGCCCCCCCCCCTGCAATCTCCTGGGAGCAAAATTGGGTCGTGGGTTGGGGGGTGCTGCATTCCCCCCCCCACTGTTTTGGGCCTAGTAGACCTCCCTGCAGCCTCCTGAGAGGAAAAATGGGCCATGGGAGTGCAACACCACATACTCGCCCCACATTCCCTCCTCCCCCTACACATGTGCACGTGACCCCCCACTCATGTGTGTGTGATTCTCCCACATGTGCCCCATCCCCTGTGCATGCATGGCAGGGACCCGAAAATCAGTTGTTGCCGAGAGGCACGAGTGCATGCACAGTGGAGCTGAGCTCGGCAACGGCTCATCTGCCCACAGAGAGGGCTCTGGGTGTCACCTGTGGCACGTGTGCCATAGGTTCGCCATCACAGTACTAACAGATAATGTGAATATTCATTGAAAAAACAGAGTCTACCAAAACTTTCACGACTCCAATACCAAATTATGAACAAAGTTTGAAACATCAAAAGCTATTAAAAAAAGATTAAAAGTGAGAAAGCACCAGGTCTGGATAATTTGTGAACTCATATTATAAATGCTTTGATGATCAACTTTTATACCTCTGTGATGGTGTGATGAATTCCATTTTGCAAGAATCTGCTATGCCAGAATCCTGGAAAGAACTGATATTGCCAAAGGAAGGATAATGTCTCACCGCAACGAAGAATTATAGACTGATGTAGTTGCTGAATAACGGTTATTAAATATTCGCAATAATATTGGCTGATAAACTAATTTTTTTACAGGATTTCATTCATGCTGATCAATATAGATTTTTATCCAAAAGATAATTAAGAAATCACATGAGAAATGTATTGGATGTAATACAGCATTTTCTACAGCAAAATGAGAAGCAAGTGGCCTCGATTTTTGCAGATATAGAGAAAGCTTTTGACAATTTGAATTGGACACTTATGTTTAAAGTTTTGGGAAGTATGGACTTTGCACAGCCGTGCAAAAAAAACAAGTGTCAAATATATTTAAAAACAAGAATCAAAGACACTAAATAAAGTGGGATTACCTGATTTGAATTTGTATTTTGCTGTTTGTTGTTTGGTATTGGGTGACTGAGGAATAAGAGTTTACTGGAGTTAGAAGAACATGATTTGAAATTTGGGTGGTACAGCTATTTATGGTATGATAAAGTTGAGGTTAATATAGATTTTAAAGATAATTTTGCTAGATGCCCCATATTGAGGGCTCGTTTTAGGTATAAAATAAGACTGACTCCAAAAATTCCTCTATGTACATCACCCCAAGAAACCTTTCTTAGAAGAGAAGTGATAGTTACACAAACTTAGTTGACCTATTCTGATTTATTGACTTATTCTGAAATAGAACCTATACTAAATTAAATCTTTCCAGAAAAGAACTGGAAAATGATGGTTATATTTAACAATAGTTTGCTTATGCTCAGTTGACAGATTTAAACTGGATAAAAAAGAATTTTATGAATGAATAATCTGAAGTTGAAGTGGATTTATATACTAACCCTGGCCATGTTATTGCTAAGATGTATTATCGAAAATGAATATAGAAGATTATTACGTCAAAGAATGTATGATTAAATGAAAAAAAAACTTTGGATATAACATAATGCTTGATCAATGCAAGCATATGTGGAGTAAAGATTGAAATTTACATTGAATTATAACTTGAAAGAGATTTTTTATGAAATAATCTATGGTTGAAATTTAATACCTGATGAATTTTAAAATATGTATAATGTTGTGTCAAACATACACCTGCCTGTTTAAGTAGAGATGGCACTTGGGGGAGGGGTTCAGCGCAGAAAAAATGTGGCACGCATGCGCATTTGCATCAAAAAATGTCTGAGCATGCATAAAAGATAAAAAAAGGGAAAAATACATTTCTCCAATGAATATTGTTCTGCAGAACCGAAAATCAAGATGGCGGTGCCATAGGAGAACTGGTTCGGGGGCATGGCAGACCTGGGTTGCTATCGTTTCCAGTGACCCAGACCGCCAAGTTACTACCTATTTGGCTGAACCGGTCTGAACCAGTAGGAACCCACCTCTGGTGGCACTCTTTCTGGGGGGTGGTAGGGGAACACCTCCAGAGGGTGAAGATCCCAAAGAGAGGTCAGGTGGTGTATGTATTCGTAACAGACAGACAGGACTTCTTCCTCCCCCTGTTACGAATCCAACGAACACCAGGTTATAACGCTGCAGATAGAGATGTGCAATTCAAGCCTGTGTTTGGGATTTATCTGCTGAGCTTTCATAGGAAAGAAAACAAATTAATTCCCATTGTAAAAGTATGAAGAAATATGCTCTGAGATCCAAGCAAACCTACCTGTGCTGCTATAAAAAGCAAGTTTGGTGGTGGTGTGGAACTCTTGTATAAGGAACTGAGATAATGATATTCTATCATCTGTTTTCAAGGATTCGTTCCCATTCTTCCAGTATAGCATGAGATCATCTTCAGTATAAGCATCTACAGAAGAAGGAAATATTTATGGCAATGAATCCAGGTAACATACAGCACAGAGCTTGATCCAGTCCTCAGCAGCCTGGTACCCATAGAGTAATGTCTTATATTTCAACTTTCAATCTGTTTTATATACATCATAATTTAGTTTTTGTTATTATGAATATGCTAGCAGTTCTTCCCAATGCAATTGTAGTCCAGTCAACACTCTTAATCATGAGGGACAAGTTATACCCCTTCAATATCATTGACAGCGGCATAACAAAAAGCTGGACACATTTTCTAAATGTGAAATTGCACAGCTACCACTGAAATTGAACAGCTACCATTGGAAAGCTACCACAGTTGGTCAATTTTATGTGAAATAGCTAACTCAGTCTAGACACAGATCCTTAGGGACTAAGAAGAAGGAGACTGAATCTGCAAACAACATCAATTACAGTATTAGAACATCTTTGGGAAAATAGCATGCAAGCCTACTTAGAAGTCAGTTTTAAGAAATCAATATGTAGTTTTTAAGTACTTGTTTACTTACAGCTTTCAATTTCCAGAGAACATGTCTGCGTGTCAAGGGGAAAACGACTGAAATCCATGTTACACATTGCTGTTACAGTGACCCTAAGAACACAGTAAGTATATTTAATGTGTTGAAATGAGAAATGGGAGAAGAAAAGAGGAGTAACACAGGTTAGATTCACATTCCATTTTTAACAAGTTTTAATGGGGTGCTGCATAATAAGTGCCATTCTGTTCATGCTTGGTTATAGTAATTTCCATTATTTTCAATAAGATGTACACCCAGAACTGCAATATCCACAGTAGTAGTATAAATACTGAATAAACTCAAATTAAGTAATGGAACTTGCTCCTGAGTAAAGATATGCAGCTTACAGGGCAGAGGTGTAACATGGATGAGGTGTGCCAATATGCACAGTGGCACCACATTTGAACCAGATGATCTTCAAAGGCAGCCACATTTAGAACACATGGTAATAATCTGCTTCAGATTATTACATTCATGCTAAGGTATGAGTGACCATGAACAAGGCCAATAGAGGAAGCAACTGGCTCACAAAGAGAAAATGCAAAAGCCTTTCCAGCCACAACTACTAATTAATCTTTAAAAAGGAGTCACGAGTCCAGGAGGATCCCTGGACTGCATATCCAATTCTCTTCATAAGACTGCAACATCGTTCATAACCAAGGATGGAAAAACATGGGCCCTTGAAATCCACAGCCACCACATCTTGAGAAAGAACATACACAGCATCATTTGATTGGCCTGAGGGATCTAGAGCTCTACCTCACCCTATGCCGTCAGGCGATCTCATCTATAGCACTTTCTTTAAAAAAATTTTTATTAAGAATTATAATTATATAAATAAAAACTAGTAGAAACTACAAAAAATTCAAAGAATAAAAATAAAAGATAGAGTGCAGAAAAAAGAAAAAAAGAATTAAAAATGGGGGGGGGGAGAATATAAGGAGAAAAGAAATACTTAAAGAACTTCCCCTTCATCACAACAAATAGAAATAATTTAACAATTTATCATCTTCCCATAAGGCATAATACTCCTCATCCAATATTTCATCTCTTACCTATAAACATATCCTTAAAACCTTGTCATCCAGTCCTGGACAGCAAAAGTCCATTAATGGTTGCCATAAATAACAATATCAATTTTAACTATGATCAAATAAACCACTTTTATATTCCTTCCCTTTATATTTAACAACCTTGATCCTTAGTTCCTTCAAATAATGTCCCATAAGTTGATTTGATTTCCTTTTTCCTTTGTTCCTTTTTACAAAGTCTTCCAATGCTTCAACAGACCTGCTTTCTAAATCCAATATAGGAAAATTATCCAAGTCACTCCTCTGGTTTGTTATTTGTGTGTCCCTTTTAAGTATTAAAACATCAGCCAGTTTCATTCATACAGCTAGTACAGTATATCGTCTTTTTCTGGAACATTTTTGTAGCCAGTCTTTTTTAAATCCAATTCAAATTTCAGTCTTGTCCAGTAGAACTCGATCCTTTTCCATAACTTTATTTACACATACTCTATCTATGATGGTAGATATTCTTAAAATTAACTTCTGAGTCCATTGTTCACAAATACCTTTCAATATGTCAAATGTTAAAGCATTTTGCTCCATGCTGTGTTAGCAAGCCACATTTAAGTGTTTTCCTTTAATTATAATTGTTAATTGCTTCTTACCCCCTTCAGCATAAAATCCCATTTTATCAATATTTTTAAATTTATAACAGCAGCAATTTGAATGATAATTTTTAATAAATTAATTTGATTATAATTTTTTGATTGTTGTAATCTATCAACAGTAACTGAGAGTCAGTTAGCATACAAGTGTAAATTATGATTATATACACAAGAATGTGAAATCACACGTCATTTCTTTAATTGATGTTGGTCTTTGTATACATTGAGTTCTTCCCAAGAGTCTAGGATGTTGTAATGTATCAGTGCAGTAAATGTGCCGATTCAAGAGATGTGGCCTTTTGTAATCATTGGATGGAAATTTTGTCAATGAGCGTATTTTCTAAATGATATCCAAGATATTTTGATATGGCATCCAATGTGCCAGTAACCATTGGGACCACCACTACTGGTTTATGCCATAAATGTTGAGCTTCACTTTTCAGATCTTGATAGTTTATGATCTTCTCAGTTCTTTGACTTCTATTCTATTATTTCTGGTCTTGATACATCAATTATCTACATTTTCTTCCTTTCAACCATAGTTAAATCTGGTGTGTTATGTACCAAGATTTTATCAGTTTGAATTCAGCAATCCTACATTATTTTAACTAGCTCATTTTTTACCTTTTCAACTACAATGTTCCCACCAATTTTCTTTACTGACAGATGATAATTTTAACAGATGTTCCACTGAATCATTTTGGCAACTGCTACTATGTCATTGTTTATTATCAATGTGTTTAATCTTCTTGCATGAGCTGAGTATATGATCTACTGTTTCTTCTGCTTCTTTGACCAATTATTATTATGACCACATCTTACCTCAAGCTGTAAAGTACTTGCCCATCTGGTTGTACTCGAAGCATGACATTATCTGTTGTTGTGTCATGGATAAAGGAACGCTTTGAATGGACAAAGAACATGTCAGGCACCCAGATCTTTTTCACAAGTCTGCCATCAAAGGTCATACTTTGGTTATTGGTACTTGGAAATGACAATCTTTCATCTTTCCAGTAGTGTCTCAGGTAAAGCGTCATGGTGAAATCCTAATTAAGATTTTTTTAAAAATGGAAAAAAGACATATTCACTTCCAATCTTACCTTTTCCCCCCTAAATATTATTTAATCACATGTGGCAAATACTAAAAAATACTAAAAACCTGTTTAAGCAATTAATGGAGTAAACAGAAAAAAAGTTTTAAATATTCTCATCTACCTTAAAATGAGAAAAATTCTCTTAAAATATTTGATTGAATGGTAATTATTTGTAATTTTAAAAAAAACATAAAAATCATTAAATGAGTAAAACTAAAACAGAAGCCACTTTGATAATGCAAGTTTCAACATCTGCATTATCTTACATTAACCCTACAATAAATACATCCCCTGCATGGAAGCAGAATTAGCGCTCCTAAGTGACACTTAGCAGCTCCTAGGAAGCTCTGGTGGGAGTTCCCCTGTTTATAAATGTGCTCAAAGGAGTATAATACTTATGAATATTTTCTATTACGTTCATGTTCAGCCAATGTTTATGAGAGGCATTTGAATGGCATTGCAAAAAGCATTAGGTTCAAACAACACCTGTTGGATTCCATTCTATTTATATTTATTGAAAATTAAATATTGTTGATACAACTATTATCCAGCCATGTTTATAATAATTAACCTCTTCTTTGCTATTAATAATTACAATTGCATGAAACTTTAGGGAATTGCATAAAGCTTTAGGGTGATACTGGAACATCTAAGAGCATACTTCTGGGTCCAATATTGCTAACTTTATATTGAATTTCATGAGCATTTATGGGACTGGGATAAATTTATGATACAGGAGACCCTATCTGAAATACTTTTGTAAATGTACATATGAATGTGCAAAAATAACTCCTTGAGTACTCTAGACAATGCTGATCTCTATAAATGTCTTAAGAATCCAGGGAATCTCAGGATATATTCATAAACAATAAAATGAATAATATTCTAACTATCCATTTACATTTTGAATCATAAAATGGATACTTACCATATCAACCTCTGAAATGCTGTCAAGACTTTCAACTTGTACATCAACTCCAACAGGAATTGAAGGGCCTGGATAAACAATGGAGGATATTTATGTCAACCATTAGGATAGATATTCAAAAAGAAAAAAAAAGCAGCACCTTTTTTTTTTTAACAGAATTTTGAAGGTCTTCCACTCACAGTTTGAGACTCTTGATGGAAAACGTAATTAGGAACCAAAAGCAATAACATCAAAAATAGATACCACAGGACAGGTAGTTGTTAATTAACTACCACTTGTTCAGCAATTATTTCTGAAATTCTTTTATTTATTGGATTTTATCCAGTGGTGAAATTCAGCAGGTTCTATCCGGTTCGGGTGAACTGGTAGCGGTGTGGTGGGAGACTCCGCCCACCCACCCGGACATCATCACATTCCATTTTTTACGCTCTACGCATGTGTGGAAGGCACATGGTCACATTTGTGAACCAATAGCAAAGGTAAGTTGATTTCATCCCAGATTTTATTCCACTGTTTGTACTTTAGATAAATAATAATAATTATTATTATTTAAATAATAATTAAATAATACTTTTGTTTCTATTTTCTCCACAACAATAGATCTGTGAGACAGATTGGGCTGAAAGAGAGTGACTGGCCCAAAATGACTCAACTGGCTTTCATGTCTTAGGCGAGGCTAGAACTCACAGTCTCCTAGCAGCCCACAGATCACAATCTAGATACTTGGCTACTGGAAGACACTTATGACAGCTGCAGTATTTCGTAGTCAGGTAATGGCCATTTGTGATCTTCCTTGCTGATTTCACAAAGTCAGTGGGGAAGCTGGCAAGGAAAAATCACAAGATGTTCCTGTAAATCACTCACACTACTGCAGCTTTTTTCCCTGAGAGGTCTGGCTAAGGAGTGCGTGCATGTCCTCAGTACAATTTAATATCATCAGCATTCAATAATAGCAATTAGGGCTGGAATTGAGGTTGATAATCAATGTCATAAATAACAGTGTCACATGACCATGTTGCTTGTTGATGGCAGGTCTAATAGTCCCAGTTGCTGTTATTCAGTGAGGACTCCATGTGAATTTAAATGAGGACCTCATGTGACCAAAACTTCAAACTTACTGCTTGCTTTCCCATTGATTTTGCTTGCAAGGACCAGCAAGAAATGTCAGAAATTGCAATCATGACAGCTCACTGTGATGTTGTAATCATTAGCTGGGCACCAAGCACCTAGATCATGAACCCATGACCTCAGAACATTTCAATGATCAGCACTCTAAGGACTGGTCGTAAGTCCTTCTCATTCAGTGCTGTCATAACTTTGAATAGTCACTGAATGAATGGTCCTAACCAGAGGTGGGTTCCTACCAGTTCGCACCTATTCGGTAGAAACGGTTCATCAAATCTACTGAACCGGTTAGAAGAGGCTCCACCAGTGGACCCGGAAAGCAGGCCACACCTACAGAAGAGGTTCCAAAAATTTTTGAAACCCACCACTGGTCCTTGCATATGATTATTCTACACTATCATGCTCATATTTATAAAACTCAGTATCTCTGTGAAAGGTAAGGATGACTACTGCATTTGTGGTGCAATCAGAACACTGCGTGGGTTGAAGTTGTTTTAACGCAAACCAAAGATGCCTTTTAAAAAACAAGTTTACATCATATTCTTATGCATGCCAGTGCTGTGTGTGAGGTAATTTAAGGTGGTTCTGACAAGTGTCGTCGGCATCTTCATATCCGGTCACATGGGTGGCAAGCCACTCCCATCCGGTCATATGGGCGGCAAGCCACTCCCATAAAGGAGGCCACACCCACAGAATAGGTTCAAACAATTTTTGAAACCCACCACTGGTCCTAACCTGAAAATTATTAGTAGTGTACTAATCATTTTTAACACCATGCTGGGAAATTGCCTCACCCAATGTCTTCAGGTAGATGTTAAACATTTCCCCAAAATCCCTGCCATACCACCTTCATATTCATACCACCCAGTTTTTGCAGCTTAACAACAGGCAGAAATTCCATTAGTAAATTTCTCAGTACAGTGAGCAAAACAACTAATACAACATTTCTGTCTGTCCTGCAACTAATAGCAATCATTGCACCCTTAAAGACTGCAATTTAAACTTATATCAAAGACACCAGGTTGGAAAAGGATGCATTCAAGATACAATAATCTCTTCCAAAATTGATTGGAAAAACACCTACAATCTGAAAAAATACATCAGGAAAAAGCTGTCCCCTATTTAAACAAACCTTTACTGTACATTTCACAGAATACAGTGATTCTTCCTATTCATTTTTGTGCAAAACCAATGCAATGTTTTTTCAAGAAGCAATGGAGGAAAAAATGTAATATCTGGAGAACCTCCTCCATCATACCTCCAAAGCCTGGCCGCATGCTGAAGTCATGGTCATCTATTTTGAGAAGTTGTTCTGACTTTATCAGTGGTGATTTGGTGATATCGGGACTTCGTTTAAGTATAGGGCTATATGGCAGGGAGACAACAAATACAACAAATTATTCCTTAGTGTAGGAGTTGGGCCCCCAAGGAATCAGCACATATCAGAAGGGTAGGAATACGTTTTTCATTTTTATGCTGATGAACAATATCCATAAATATTCAGAAATGAGGATTTTCTACAGATTCTATGATAGAGTCCCCGAGTTCACTGAAAAGACTGTGTGTATCAGATAATTCTTGAATACGTGGGAGCCACATGTGGGTAAGTGATAAAAATGAAAACATGGTAAACGAGATACCAAACAATAGCACTCGAGAGACAGGAACAAATAACATTACAGTGGCACTTGTAAATACTTTTTAAGGTAATTTTGCAACAATTTGATTATGGGAAACTATTAAAGAACTATTGCATAATATAAAATCCAACTGTAGTAAAAAAAAAAAAAAGATTTGAATGTTTTATGAACTCAACAGAACTGGGAGTATAGTAGCCAAGTACTACAAAAGCTAAGTATCTGAGGGCACTCCAAGTACTTAGAACAGGGGTATCAAACTTGTGTTGTCATGGCAGCATCATGTGATAACTCCCCTTCCTTTACTAAACTGGGCATGCGCGTGGCCAGTGTGTGATACCTGAAGGCTCCGGAAGGCTAAAACCAGCCCTACAAGCAAACCGGAAGTCTGTTCCTGAATTTCCTGTTTGCCCATAGGGCGATAAATTAAGGTGACCAGACGTCCCGCTTTTGGCGGGACACACCCGCTTTCCAACGCACTTTCCCACGTCCCGCCCGCCTTTTTAAAAGGCACGCTTTTTTTGGCGCTGGCAACTCCCGCCCATCAGCTGCTAGCTTGCTGGGCTGGCTCATCGTTCTGTTCTCTATCAGATGAGCCAGCCCAGCAAGCTAGCAGCTGATGGGCGGGAGCTGCGAGCGCCAAAAAAAGCGTGCTTTTAGCCTTTTACCTACTACCTACAAATTTAAGCCAGCCCAGCCTCCCGCTCACTGATTGGATTGGCCTGGACTCCAGCCAATCAGTGAGCTGGCTGGGATGGGAAATTTTCAGCACGCTTGCGCGAGTTTCCATTTCCTTTCTACAAAAGACGAAAGAGGTTGCAGCTGCGCTGACTGGTGAGTAATCTAATTCTAATCGAATTTTCCGCTCGCCGCGGCAGGAGGAGAGGGTGGGGGCAGCTGCAGCCTCCCGCAGCCGGTTCAGGGGCTCCTGCCGCCCGGCAGAAGCCCCTGAACCGCGTGCGGGCGGCTGCCCCCTCCTCCTCCCTGTCCTCCTGCGGCCGCGAGGAGTAGTCCATTCGTGCAGAAATTGATTGCCCGCCCCGGCTGAGTGAATTGGGATCGCCTGCGGCCGTGAGGAGTTCTCGCGGCCGCAGGCGATCCCAATTGAATTCACTCAGCCAGGGTGGGCAATTTCTGCACGAACGGAGTATTCCTCGTGGCCGCAGGCGATCCCAATTCACTCAGCCGGGGCGGGCAATTCGTGCAGAAATTGCCCGCCCTGGCTGAGTGAATTGGGATCGCCTGCGGCCGCGAGGAATACTCTGTTCGTGTAGGAGTCCTCGCGGCCGCAGGCGATCCCAATTGAATTCACTCTGTGCGGGCGGCTCGGCTGCCCCCTCCTCCTCCCTGTCCTCCTGCGGCCGCGAGGAGTAGTCCGTTCGTGCAGAAATTGCCCGCCCTGGCTGAGTGAATTGGGATCGCCTGCGGCCGCGAGGAGTCCATTTGTGCAGGGGTCCTCGCGGCCGCAGGCGATCCCAATTAAATTCACTCTGTGCGGGCGGCAGGCGCTGCGCCCACGAGGAGCTGCCTCTTCGTGAATGGGATCGCCGCCTCCGAGAGCATGGGCGCAGCGGCTGCCGCCCGCACAGAACGTCGTGCGGGGGTCCCGCCGCCCGGAAAGTTATGGAAAGTTATCTGCGGGCGGCGTCCGTTCGTGATAGGGATGTTTCGCTGAATGGCGGCTGAGGGGCACGCTAAAGTGCCAGCATGAGTTTGAAGGGCTGGCTTGCCGCTTGCCTTCCACTTCGGCCCGCGCGGAAGGCAATCCAGCCCTTTCAAAGTCATGCCGGCAGTTTAGAACTCGCCCGCAATTCAGCGAAAGATGTTTCGCTGAATGGCAGCTGAGGGGCACGCTAAAGTGCCAGCATGAGTTTGAAGGGCTGGCTTGCCGCTTGCCTTCCACTTCGGCCCGCGCGGAAGGCAATCCAGCCCTTTCAAAGTCATGCCGGCAGTTTAGAACTCGCCCGCAATTCAGCGAAAGATGTTTCGCTGAATGGCAGCTGAGGGGCACGCTAAAGTGCCAGCATGAGTTTGAAGGGCTGGCTTGCCGCTTGCCTTCCACTTCGGCCCGCGCGGAAGGCAATCCAGCCCTTTCAAAGTCATGCCGGCAGTTTAGAACTTGCCCGTCATTCAGCGAAACATGACTTTGAAGTGCTGGCTTGCTTGCCGCGTTTCCCCGGAGCGCTCAGACTCCTTCTCTGGGCAGAGTTGGAGCCTATCCTCCACCTCCTCCCAACGGAGGGGCGCCCTAAAAAAAAAAAAAAAGGAGCCAAGCCGTTCCAAAGATGTGAAGGGAAGCAACCAGATCGCAGCGAGGAGAAGGAGGAGGAAGTAAATACAAGTATAATAAATACAAGTATTTATTATACTTGTATTTATTATACTGTGGATTTGGTCTGCATCAACCTGCCGCCTCCCCTCACCAGGCAAATCGCGGTGAAAACTCTGGGTGAGTCTCCGCGGAGAGCTTGGCGGGCAGCTGGCTGGACTTCTAAGAGGTGGGGGGGAGGAGCGGCAGCTCCTTGAAATGGAAAAAGGCTTGCTTCCCCCTCCCCAATGAGACGCCTTCCACGATAATAGGAGAGGAGAGCTAAGAGAACAGGGCGGGGGTTGGGAGAAGGCATGGGACCGGGCTCGGATTTGCCATTTGAGAGAGAGAGAGAGAGAGGAAGGGGGAGAACACGAGTGTGTGTATCCCTCCTTCCTTCAGCCCAACACTCTAGCCCGGCTTGGCTCCCGCTTCGTCTGTCCTGCCTCTTCGCTTCTCTGTTCGATTGTTGAAAGTGGGAGCCAAACCGGGTCATTCCTTCCAAGAGGCAAGTTTCCGTTCTCTTAGCTACGTTCTGCCTTGTGATTGCTGTCTCCAGGCTCTCCTCTCCTATTATCATGGAAGGTGTCTCATTTGGGGGAGGGGGGGCAGGCCTTTCTCCATTCAACAGATCCAATATACAGAGTTTTATTTTTTGGCCCTAAAAATATTGTCACTGAGGATGACAGAAATTTCTTCATCATTGCTATTGGCTTCAAGTAGCAAATAATTAAACATGGTTTTTAGTGTACTTAGTTAGCTATCTGCTTTTTAACATTACATGGTATCAGTTTCAAGAATGCATGCAATCCTGAAAATTTGTAACAAACTTGTTGAAGGGCCTATGAAATATTTTCTAGTTTAGTGTAGAATAAGTATTCTTAATAAAAGAAAAAGTCATTTTTATTTAATCAATTGCATTCCTGTTTATAATGGCATTAATTAACTAAACTGGAAATAAATCTATGTTTTGCTAGAGTTTTAAAATTAAAAAACCTTACATTTTGTTGCTATTATTTTAATCAGAGTTTTGCCAAGTGAAATTATATAATGGTTCCTCATGTCTCTGTAATTTTCTAAATCTCATCCAGAAGTACCACAGAATCTGGCATTTTCAGCAGAATGATGCTGATGCTAATAAAACATCCTGATTTTTGGTGAAAGGATGGAAAGAGGAAGGAAGGAGGAAGAGAGATCTAAAGAGCAGAAAGACAGAAGGCAGATAGGCAAGAGGAAGGAAGGAAGGAGAAAGAATGGAAAGGAAGGAAGGCTAGAAGGAAGAAAGAGGGAGGGAGGGAGGGAGGGAGGGAGGGAGGGAGGGAGGGAGGGAGGGAGGGAGGGAAGGAAGGTGAAAGGAGGAAGGAAGGAAGGGTACTTCCACTTGTAGGCCTGGGACTGAATGCAGGAGGAGTCTCTCCATAGGATCAGCTGCTCCTCTGATCATGGTCTATGAAAATGTTACTGCCTGCCTGATGCAAATTTAGACAGATGGTGCTTTGGGCTGCCCCTCAAATCCCCCCTTTACTCCTCCCCCTGTAGAATTCAGCCCCCTGAGTTTTGCCTTTGAGGGGCATGTGTGGTTATGGCGGATGGCAGAGTCAGCTGGAGGTTGAGAGGGGATTGGGGCTTTTGTCCGCCTGTGGAGTTCTCCCCATGGACAGGATGGGATGTTGGCATGAAAGGGATCCGGGCACAATCTCACCTGTTCCAAGTAAAGTTGCCTTTTGCAATTGGCTACCGGTAATCCTCGACTTACGACCAGGATTGATCCCCCAATTTCTGTTGCTAAGGGAGACGTTTGTTAAATGATTTTTGCCTCATTTTGCGACCTTTTATTGCCACGTTAAGTGAACCATGGTGGTTGTTAAGTCAGGAACATGGCTGTTTAGTGACCAAAATTACAATGGCATTGAAAAAAGTGACTGATGACCATTTTTCACACTTAGCGACCATTTTCACACTTAGCGACCGTTGTGGCATCCTCATGGTTACGCGATCAAAATGTTGATGTTTGGCAACAGATTCGTATTTCTGATGATAGTTTGAAATGGTGACAGTATAAATTATTGCTGGTGTAATACTTAACAATGGTTTTTAAGGATTTCTTTTATTTATAGAATACCTTTTTTATTATTTTGGGGGGATTTTTACTTTTAAATTGTTTATAAAATGTATTTACTACAAGAAATGTTCCTTTTTGCAAATGTGGTCTTTGCAAATCTTTGTGATGCAATATGTTCAGACCAGGTTTATGTGTCTCAAAGTGGCTGCTATTCTATGGGCAGGCCAGGTTGGTGCAAGGCAGCTTTGCCAGATTTGGTGTGTTTCACCCTCATTGAATTTTATATCGTATAAAGAATGGAAGGAGGAAGGAAGAGAAAAAAGGAGGAAGGGAGTGAGTGAGGAAAGAAGAGGATGGAAGGAGGGAGGAAGGAAGGAAGAGAGGGAAAGAGCAGAAGACAGATAAGGTGAAGGTAGATCAGCAAGAGGAATGAAGGAAGAAGTGAGGAGTCTCGAGGAGGGGGAAAACATTTAGTGACCAAAGTTACAATGGCATTGAAAAAAGTGACTGATGACCATTTTTCACACTTAGCGACCGTTGCGACCATTTTTCACACTTAGCGACCATTGCGACCATTTTTCACACTTAGCGACCGTTGCAGCATCCTCATGGTCACGTGATCAAAATTTTGTTTGGCAACAGATTCGTATTTATGCTGGTTTCAGTGTCCTGGGGTGACCTTTTGACAAAAAAAATTTTTTTAATCAAGCCCACCCCCCCCCCCGGTCAAGGGTGTCCCTCTTTTCCAATCTGAAAATCTGGTCACCTTACGATAAATGGCCTCAAAAGAAGGCCGAAGTCAGCTGGCCAGTGCACGCATGTGTGCCATAGGTTTGCCATCACGGGCCTAGGAGCTTCCCAATATGTTAGTTCTCCATCTCCTGAATTAGCACAGTTGTGAAATCAATCCATATTTTTTTTATTCTAACAAAATTATCCCATGAAGGGGTTAGAAAACTGGGAACCTCCAAATATTAACAACTAATGTGAGTTGGAGAACAACATCTGGAAGGACACAGACCCATTCTCTTGTTTGAGAATGGCCGACCAGGTCTTAGAGGAAGAATGAAATGGAACTCTCGCATCAGATGCTGCAGGAATATTATTTACTAAGTTTTGAAATTAATAAAACAACACACGTAGTATTGCCACCTAAAAAACCCCATCTCATTCCCTCCAATCAAACTGTCCAATCCAGAATTTAAAATAGCAAAACCATTCTACTAGTTTCTTTTTTATATGTGGGGATAAGAAAGGAAAGAACCTATAAGAATTTCAATTTTCAGTTTATCACAATTTTAGTTGCATACCTGCCTTGCTTGTGTGTTGCTCCATGTGTTTCTCTTCTCTGTCTTTGTGGCTGGCTATAAAACCAAAAGGAACAACAACAACAGCAACACAATTTTTAGAAACTTTCATAAAACTGAATGTATGCTTTAAACTTAATCAACATGTCAAGTCAAGAGCCAAAGCAGAGTTTATGAATCAACCCCAGTGTAATTGAAGCCCAAGCAAGGACAGACATGGCAGCACTAAGTGTGTACAACATACCAAGCCTCATAAGCTGGAGATAATTAATTCCCCAAGGTGGTTATTTGGGCATATCCTAGGTATAAAGGAGCATTTGTAATATTTTGTTTGTGAATCAAGGATCCAATTTGGGACTGCTGCTGCTGAGATGCATGTGCAAAACAATCAAATCTTGATTTTTTTTTCCTAATGAAAATGACATTATTCAAGATTGGGGAAAGGATAACTGAGTCCATTTATGAACTCCTGTACTCAACCATAATTCATAACTTGCAAACGCTATGTCAATAGCATGACTGACAAAGAAAACACAATCTGGTCACTCTGGGGAACTCTAGAAAAACTTTATAATTGACTACCAGATTGTTCCTCTTGCTATATGGACCTGAAAGCCTACGTCGGGATGGCCTTGATCTAAATCTAGATCTTTCCTGTTGCTGCTCACCAATTACCTAAAAGGTAGAAAGCATACGTATTTTTAGACAGTACAGGACATGAACTCAGAGGTGAACATCTGAATCCTTCCCACCACTCAGACCCAATATGTGTTTTGCAGAGTAATAATAATGATACTCTGCATAACTCTGCTTATCCCCATCTCTCCCACAATAAAAGTCATGTTCTAAGTTTCATTATACTATGGCTATTAACTTGTTTACAAGTTTTGCAGGCCACTTTGAGAGATAGTTAACACTGATGCTGAATTCTTGAGTCTGTCTTCTTTGTCTGTCTGTCTGTCTATCTATCTATCTATCTATCTATCTATCTATCTATCTATCTATCTATCTATCTATCTATCTATCTATTTATCATCTATCTGTATTTAACACCACTGATAATGCTACTACCCAAAAAAACGACTTTGACTATGTGTCAGAAAGGTCGCACAATTGGCAACTCCAAATCTCATCTAACAAATGCTCTATCCTACACATTGACAACAAAAATCAAAGCCCCAAATACAAGCTGGGCGGATATGACCTCGTAGACAAACCTCACTCTGTCAAGGACCTAGGAGTACACATCTCAAATGATCTAAGCCCCAGAACTCACTGTAACAGCATTGCCAAAAAGGCATTAAGAGTTGTTAACCTAATTGCGTGATGCTTCTTCTCCAATAACATTGTACTGCTAACTAGGGCATACAAAACCTTTGCCAGAGCAATTCTCGAATACAGCTCCACACTGTATACCGGACATTAATACAATTGAGTGGGTCCAGAAGTATTTCACAAGAAGAGTACTGCACTCCTCTGCTCGCAATAGAATTCCTTATGCCACCAGGCTTGAAATTTTGGGCTTGGACAACCTGGAACTATGCTGCCTACAGTCTGGCCTAAGCATAGTACACAAAATTGTCTGATACAACGTCCTACCGGTCAACGACTACTTCACCCTTAATAATACTTGGGCAAATAATAGATACAAATTCAAGGTAAACTGCTCTAAACCAGATTGCAGAAAATATGACTTCAGCAACAGGGTAGTCAATGCCTGGAATACTCTACCTGATTCCATTGTTACATTCTCTAACCCCACAGCTTCAACATTAAACTGTCTACCGTGGACCTCACCGAATTCTTACGAGGTCCATAAAGGGGGCATGCATCAGTACACCATTGTGTGCCCTCCCTCCCTGTCCTACTATCCCCATTTATTTGTACTCATTTCCCTTTTTCGTGTCCATGTTTATACTTATGCTGTTATTTTGTACATGTTTGTACAAGATAAAATTTTAAAATCTATATATCTCTGTTTGTCTATCCATCCATCCATCCATCCATCCATCGATTTCATTTGTGATATCAATTCCCATATTGTACTTGGAACTTTCCTAGTTTTCCATTGATGGTTCACTATTAATCTGGATTAGGTGGCTCAGCTATATAGCAAAGATTCTACTCTTGCTAGTAGAAGATGGAGGTGACTTTTGAGGATCACCTTCTTGGATCCTCTAAAAATCTATGTGGGGAATTGAGAGAATCTTAAGATTGCAAAAAAATGCCAGCTGCAGAGAGGCGGAAATTTAGTGAAAATTGGATCTCCTTTTCATACTCCTCTGCTCGATCATGGAAAAGAAGATACAAATCCAAATCTTCCTCATCACTGGATTGAATATCCCACCTTTCATTTGGTTTATCACATCAAACCCATTGCATTGGTTTTAAAACAGCAAATAATGTTTTATTTTAGTGCCATCACCATTCATTTTGATTCCCTGTTTGGAGGGTGGCCTTCAACACATCCTTCAAAGGGTAAGGACCTAAAACACTTCATTCTCTATATCCCATGAGAAGAGCCATTTCAAGAGGAAAGGAATCAGTAGATGCAAAATGGCAAGGATGTTTGGGGGGAGGAAGAGAATAACAAGGCAGCAAGAAGGAAAAGATCATCGATATTCATTTTCCATTGCTTATGATAGATTATTGAGCTCATTGTATGAAAACCAAAGGGCTTAGACAATAGTAGTTTAGTAGAAATGACAGCTGGATGTGAAGGGGAGGATGAAAACAGATAATAAAATGAGAGAGATATAAATAGATGAAATCTGGGTCATAGTAGGATTCCCATGATAGCAGAGGAAAGAAGTGTATCTGCTTTGTGGCAGTAGGAAATTCTGTTCTTCCCCTCCCACACACCCCTCAGTATCCCACCCCATCCCTCAATTCCCTCTCTTTGGCAATCTTGGTCAGCCTGCACGTAGGGAACAAGGAAACACTTCGGTCCTCAAGTTCTTCTTTCAGCAGCTTGTGTCAAGCTCTTAACTCACTTTTTCAACAGGCTCTCTTGCAGTTTTCCCATAACAAAATTAGCCAATTGAAAATAGCTCTGATTCTGACTAGGAATTTGAGAAGCTCTGCTAGAAGATGAAGGCTAAAAATTATGTTGGTTATGCTAAATGTCTGAATCTGCATACATTGGGGAATACATGTTATACCCAATAAAAAATATTTGTAGCTTAGGGTTGAAACGAGGGGTCCTTGTTACTCTCTCAGCTTGGTTGTTTCCTTCCAGACATTTTATTACCCGAACTAGATAACGTGATCAGTGTTAGTGGGAGTGAGGTTTGCTCTCATTTCATACTCTAGTGATTTGCCTTGTCGGTGTTGGTGGGAGTGGTTTTGGAAGATGTTCGGTTGGGCTGTTCATTATTAGCTTGTTTGAATATAAAACGAGAGCAAAAGCCACTCCTTGCTAGCACTGAAGCTGTTAGCTAGTTTGGGTAATGAAACATTTGCAAGAAAACAGCCAAGCTCAGACAGCACCAAGGACCCCACATTTTTAGGTATTTTAGAATGCCAGTTGAAGATAAAATTTATGTTATGTAATTTATGAGTGCTTGCTGGGACAATGATTTCCACCTGATGAAAATAAAACATAAAAGTACTGTTACATTCATGAGTTTCTCTGGGCAACAAAATAAAAATGTTTTGCCATTGCCTTCTTGGATTTTTCCCTACTTTCCTAATCTAGTCTATCACCAAAAAATACCTTAGTGGCTTCCATTCCAGGTATTAATCAGACTAATCTTTCCTAACAGAAGGTCAATGATATGTTGCTCTAAGATCTTGGCTTAATAAGGAACCTACAATTAACTATAATTTCCAGTTTCATCCAGTTTGGAAAACATGTTTCACAGCATGGGGGAGTGAGATATTCAAGCAATCTTAAACCATAGTTTAATATCATGGTTTGCACTAAAGCTAGCTCAAAGTTTTGACTGAAAAGGGCAAATTATGATTAAGTGAAAGCTTTTGGATGTGCTTGCTGTTTTCAAGAGAGGATTCAGGACTTGCAAGCTTATCCATATCTCAGAAGATGAAGAGGAGGAAAAACACATTTTACGTATATCCTGCCTTACAGCTGATACAAAATCTCATTAAATCTTAGTATGAAAGTGGTCTTAAGGACAAAAGGCAAGCTATTCAGTGCCAGTATGCGGTTCCAATAAAGTCCAATTACATGCAAATCCTCTTTTGAAATGCAGCTCGCACAATGCAGGTTGAAGGAATGTTCTGCACCAGTAAGAAAGTAAGATTATAAATAAGAAAGAAAAGGTTAGTTGAGACAGGTAAGACTCTTTGCCTCCATATTCCAAACTACTTTCATCTACCCCATTCCTTTTGCTGCCTTTTAATTTGCCTCCTCCCCAACCTTTATAAACAGTGCTAAGAGGCAAACAGCCATTCAGGCATCTGTGCAGAATGACTGTACAGAAGAAAACTTTAGAGGCATAGCTGAAGGATCCACCCCTGGCTTAAATGTATTTGTGTCAATGGCTGAAATGAGTCACTGGCCATATGGACAGAGATCCAGCCTTGGGAAGGAAGCAGTCTCGCAATGATTCTGAAGAGGCATTGACCAATGGAGGCTTATGAACTCAGAAGATTAGGGACCTAAAATATAGAAAAATCTCTGCTTCCTGAGTCCAGACACCGTTTATACATTGATATACTTATACTCTAACCATCAGAGTCAGTATAAAACCATTCTGTAGTAATGATTGCAGTGTTTCTCAACCTTGGCAACTTTAAGACCTGATGGCTTTAACTCCCAGAATTCCTCTGCCAACTTGGCTGGCTGGAGAATCCTGGGAGTTGAAGTCCAAATGTCTTTAAGTTGCCAAGGTTAAGAAACACTGATACAGGATCACTGATTGGGTGATGCTATGAAAGCACAAATGAGAAAATAAGCTAAGCACTAGACAAGGCCATCTGTCCCAGAACATGTTTTTCCATAGCATGGGACAATCCAAACATTCTGGGGTAATTTGTCCATTCTTAGAGGTGAATTTTCTCGAGATGATGACTATTTTCTGACCCTGATTTTCAGCCAGCAGACTATTGGCATTTCTACACCCCTGGTAGCTTCATCTTTGCAGGGTGTGCAGTTTTAAATAGAAATAAATGTTCATGCCTATGATAAAACAATGCTGACAATTAAGACATCTGTTAAACTATTGCCAGGGCTGGTTTAAAGAATTTGGAACCCCAATGTAACACAAAGTTTGGAATCCCTCCCCCTCCCAAACCTAGATTGATATTACATAAGAATTCCTGAAAATTGATATGCTGAAATATTTAAACTGGAATATTCACAGTATCTGAACTAAAAACTGAACATGTGTCTTAAAGAAACATAGGTTACACAAGTCACCACACTACAAAATGCATCTTAGGAGAATAGCCTCATTGGCCAAGATAGAGCAATATTATTCTGTAAGAAGACTTGATATCCTGAAAGCCTTCTTAGATTGATAAATATCTTGCCTAATATGGAGCTGCATTAGCTAATAGATAGGGTGGCCTGCTTGAAAACCTCATTGGCCTCAGGTAAACACTCTGCGCTCAGGTACATAATGATGGACACATGAAGGTATATCTGTACCTTCAGGCACCTATAGAATAGAATATAATAGAACAGAATAGAATAACAGAGTTGGAAGGGACCATGGAAGTTTTCTAGTCCAACCTCCTGTTTAGGCAGGAAACCCTACACCACTTCAGACAAATGGTTCTCCAACCTCTTCTCCAGTGTTGTTCCACTGATTAATTATTCTAATGGTCAGGAAATCTCTCCTTAGTTCTAAGTTGCTTTTCTCCTTGATTATTTTCCACCCATTGCTTCCTCTCCTACCCTCAGGTGCTTTGGAGAATAGCTTGACTCCCTCTTCTTTGTGGCAACCCCTGAGAAATCAGAACACTGCTATCATGTCACCCCTAGTTCTTCTTTTCATAAAACTAGACATACCCAGTTCCTGCAACTGTTCTTAATATGTTTTAGCCTCCAGTCCCCAAACATCTTCGTTGCTCTTCTCTGCACTCTTTCTAGAGTCTTAACATCTTTTTTACATCATGGCGACCAAAACTGGATGCACTATTCCAAGTGTGGCCTTACCAAGGCATTATAAAGTGGTATTAACACTTCACATGATCTTGATTCTATCCCTCTGTTTATGCAGTCTACAACTGTGTTGGCTTTTTTTGGCAGCTGCTGCACACTGCTGGCTCACAGCTTGCTTCAACCTGCTGCTCCTCATCTTACAGCTACATACACTGCAGTCCCTTAGACTGGCCTTTCTATTTCCATGAGCATTTTCACGAACAGCTTAAAAATTAAGTGATAAAGATCCCAAAGAACTTATTTTGCCAGCTTCTTTACAGTCATCTTCTGTTCAATTGTGCTTTTAAGAACTTGATTTGGCAGGCAGTACTCTCCAGACAGATGTGTCCCAACCTGGCATCTCCAAGATATGGCAGACGACACTTCACAGAATTCCCAGCCAGCACCTGGTTGTTGTTTTTTAGTATAATACAGTTGGAGATATATTATACTAAGTTGGAAGAGGCTGTTTTAGGATAATGTGAAAAGTTTCCCAAGTCAGGAGATGGAGGGTATATTTCTTTAAAATAACATTTCATGTTGAATTTCACTTCATAACATAATGTTTCTTCAAACCGGAGGAGGAAACCCTCTACTGATCCCTATTTTGAACTGACTCAGACAAATAAAAAAATCAGGAACTTCGACAACAATCCCTTGGTGCTTTTTTACATGGCAGGTGGCTTATTCCTTGTTCCCTTTAACTAGAATTCTTCAGGGAGATTGTGTTGGATGCAAAATTCTGAGAGGACAGGAAGGGGGTTATCTTTCTGAAACTTCCTGAAGTTAACTTATCTAAAAATTCAAGCAATTAATGCTAATACATTCACTACACTAAACCTCTTTGCACTAACAAAATCTTGACCTACCTAAAGAAAAATACTGAATTGGAAAATTCACAGTAAATGTCTTTTTAATTAAAATAATTTCCAAGTATAATGGCCACCTTATAGCACATAAAGATGGTACAAATTCTATAGTTCAGTAGAGTTTGCCTTGTAATTAACACAACCTTATTTACTATATTTCTTATAGTTTTTGTTTAAAGTGGCAATATTATGAACCATAATATTCTATACATTCTATATGAATGTATAGAAGCATAAATTTGACATACTGAAGTCATGCAAAATGGAACCCCTTGGTTTTTAACAGAAAATTGATATTAAAAACTCAAGGGAATGACATGTCCTTGGTAGAAAAAGAAGCAAATCTAGATCAGGAATACAGAAGTAATTTGTTCAAGTCTTTTAAAATTCAAATTATTTAATAATTTTAATATATTCTATGATAATGAAATGTTAAATAATTGTAATAAATTATACATTATATAATTCATATAATTCATCTTATATATGTATAAGATGTCTGGATGTCATGGATGTTTGATGCAAGAGACATTTTCACTTGGTGTGAGTGTTAATGGATTGAAAAATATATTCAAAATATTAAACTGAGAGAAAAGAAGGTGCGTTACTTTCTCATTTAGTCTAATTATTCTAATTGCATCAAATTAAATGGTTGATCTGTTGCTATCTAATAAATCTCTCCTGATTTCCTTCCTCATAATGTTCGTGTGAAATTAAACTGATTTATATTTATTTAGTGTGTTGATTATAAACTCATCACATCAAAAAGGGACATATTTTTACAATAAATAGTTTAGTACAAACAAGAGATAGATGTGTGGATGTCTTAAATCTGGGCTGTATATTCTCTTGAAAACTGCATCACTTTTCATCTTTGGAGTTTTCACTCACCTGCCCTTTTTATAGACTTCATGGATTTCTTTTCCATTAGCTTTGCATTCTCCAAATAAAACCCATCCACAAAACAGCAAGAAGACGCTTGCTTGCATTTTATAAATCATCAACATAATAGCTGTTGTTCTTGCATCCAGAATTAGTCCACAAAAGAAACAGAAGAAGAAGAAGAAGAAAAAAGCAAAATGAAGGTTCGTTTTATCTTTTTAAAACATGATCCGTCTGTTTGTTATTGGGAAGATGTTTACTGGCAGGAGGGGAAAAAAGGCATCCCACAATGTTTAATCTGGACAGTGGAGAAAGCAATTTGCACTAAATCTATAAATCCTCCTACGTCAGTGGCAGGGATTTTCAAACCATGCAGAATTCCTGAATCTGCAGATAAGAATTCTTTCGCTTGAAAAGGGCTGTGTTAAAAATTGGTCTAAAATGAAGCATTTAAGGTATTTTAGGAAATGGCTTTTGAAAGGATCCCTCAGGAGAGTCAGCATTGTGCAAAAGGATTTGGCAGAGCTCCTTATCCAGCAAGAGAGGATCCAATAGCAACAAGGGCACCTGTTGAGAGGCCTTTAAATACCAACACTAATTTTAACAAACAGTCGTTTTGAGTTCTATCCTAGGCCAGTGCCTCATCCTTGTAGCTTGGCATCTAGGCGGCGAGAAATGTTTGATTCCCCTGGCTCTGTTTTCTGGTGGCACTTGATACTTGTTTCTGGGTATCCTGTTATTAGTAGTGTGCGAAAGCTGCTTAGAGGCCTGCAGGAGTGTTCAAATACTTCCTGTGAAAACAGGAAAGCTATACGAAGGCCCAATGCCATCCCATTCCTAGAGAGGAGAACATTAGTAAGCTGTTGTAGTAGCTTGTTGTTCTCAACTGTGCAAAATAGTCCAGTGGAAAATACATCCGAGAATTAGAATAAATCTTGGGGTTGAAGAGTCCTTCAATAGCGGTAGTAATCACAGTAGTAGGGATGCGGTGTTTCAGTGGCTAAGACGCTGAGCTTGTCAATCAGAAAGATTAGCAGTTCAGAGGTTCATTTTCCTAGCGCCGTGTAACGGAATGAGCGCCCGTTATTTGTCCCAGCTTCTGCCAACCTAGCCGTTCAAAAGCATGTAAAAAAAATGCAAGTAGAAAAATAGGAATCACCTTTGGTGGGAAGGTAAAAGCGTTCTGTGTGCCTTCGGCGTTTAGTCATGCTGGCCACATGACCACAGAGACATCTTCAGACAGCGCTGACTCTTTGACTTTGAAACGGAGATGAGCACCTCCCCCTAGAGTCGGGAACGATTAGCACATATGCGCGAGGGGAACCTTTACCTTTAATCACAGTAGTAATAATGCCAACATTTGCCAATTTATAAAATAAATGACTTAAATGACTTGCTATTTGGGATTCAGGTTTGGGAGGGAGGGGTAAGCTTTCGGGGGGGGGGCATCCCTGAGTGGGCCTCCTTCATTTTCATCACTGCTCATTTGAACTCAGACAGGGAAAGAGTCAAGTTTCTTCTCAGAACTGACCTGTTTATTCAAAGCTGATGACTAGTCAGTGATTTAAAGAAGGAAATCAATATGACCAAGTGTTTGTTATTTGTTAATAAGCCCCTACAGGAAATAGCATAGTCCATTGATATCACAGTCTGGTGACAGCACTGAGATTAGATGTCCTAGAATTATAAAACACAGCAATTGATTTAACACTCTATTCCTAAAGAACTCATCAACCTTTCAACGGCCATTTTTGGTCTCCAAAATCCAAATGGCTCGATGGAGTCTTTCTATTGCTTCTTTTACTTCCCTCATCTCTTTCATCTTACTATCATAGGACATTACTTACTATCTATACTTACTATCTTACTGTGGGTGTAAAGGGGGAGTTTCCCTCCCCCTCCTTGTTTTCTTCTGTGTGCTCTGTATGCCGTTTGATTTACCCAGTGATGTTCTTGTGCTCCTTGTCTGTTATGAATATAAATGTAAAATATATCTATTTCAGTGTTGAGTGTTCCGACTTCATTTAAACAGTTGCTACGTAATTCCTTGACAAAAGTCCACTACTATCGAACTAAACTAAACCATATCATTATATTTCTACCTCATTTCTGCTTTGTAAGGTATTTCCACAACTAGGAGACTGTGGGTCCTAGTGCTACTAGGCATGAAAATCAGCTGGGTGACTTTGGACTAATCACTCTCTCTCTCTCTCTCTCAACTCAACCCACCTGTTTCTACTCCTTGTGGAACCTCTGTGTCCTTTCAAATCTTACAAACTCCAGTTTTCTGAGGAAACACACATATACACGCATACAAAAAGCCACTCAATGTCCACAGGTATACTTTCTTTCAGTGTTCTTTATATTTCAAAAATAAGGCTTCCCACACATACTCTTTCTCCGATTCTCTATTTAGTCTGTTTTTTCTAGACCTACCGTATGTGGAAATGTTTTTATTTGCACAAATACAGCTATATATATATATATATATATATATATATATATATATATATATATATATATATATATATATATATATATATATATATATATATATATATATATATATATAGTGTCACAACCCCTGGTATGTTTTTATTTGCACAAATACAGATAGATAGATAGATAGATAGATAGATAGATAGATGATAGTTAGATAGATAGATAGATAGATAGATAGATAGATAGATAGATAGATAGATAGATATAAGATTGTTTACAACCCCTGGTAAGCCCCAATTATGGGAGGAAGCTAACTGCTTCCATCATCTGTCTATCGGCTCGTCACAAGAGTCCATCACGACAGAAACCCAATATTTTTACTGTTGCCTTTGTTATATTTGTGTTTTTTTTAATTTGTGCTGATAAATAAATAAAGGGAGACTAGTATAGATCTATTTCAAGCTATTTAGCTCTCATCAGCTAGCCATACCCTTACTGGGTATGGCTAGCTGATGAGGTTAGCTGATGAGGCTAGCTGACCAGGTTCAAATCCCAGTAAGGGTATGGCTAGCTGATGAGAGCTAAATAGCTTGAAATAGATCTATACTAGTCTCCTTTTATTTATTTATCAGCACAAATAAAACACACACACACACACATATATAGTGTCACTGTTGAATACTAGCGCGGGAATAAGGACTCCCTTCTGATTGGTTCCCGGGCGGAGCCGGTTCAATCCTCGCCCCGATTGGTCGAGCTACTCGACGCCCATTGGCTCCTCGTTCAAACCCGGAGGTATAAATGTTTGGCGCGAACCACGCCACGCTGAATCGTAGTCACTCTATTCTCAATAAAGGTTGCTGTTTGCATACCCGCTTGTCGCGTCCTTTTCCCTTCGCTCCAAGATGCAAAACTGGCGACGAGGGTGGGATTCTGATTCCCGCGACCACGGAGAAGAACGAGCCAGCTGCCACCGCGTTTGAACCAGCACGAACGCTATCCTCAGGCTGAGAACTCCGGCAGCGAACGCAAATTTTTCTCTGCCCTCTTCCTCCCCCTCTCTGGCTCCACACCACGATGGCAACAGCGCTTCCTCCTTTCGCGCCATTCGGATCCGCCGGGGAATCATGGGACGGCTTCATGGAGCGTTTCGAGTGTTACTTAATCGCATCGAAGAACCAGGCACAGACCGACGAGGAGAAATGCAGCTTCTTCTTGTCCTGCTGTGAGCCTTCCATGTTCGCCTCTGCGAGAGCCCTGGCCGCCCCGAGGCCAGCCTACAAACTTGGGTGGGACGAGCTGATGTCCAGGCTGAGGAACCACTACGCTCCCTCACCCTCTCTGATCGCACGCCGCTTCACCTTCCGCCGCCAAGTGCAGAAGCCCAACGAATCCATCAGCCAGTTTCTAGAGGCTTTGCGCACAGTGGCCGCCCAGTGCGATTTTGCAGACCTGGAGGAGAACCTCGTGGAGCAGTTTGTATGCGGGGTCCGCGACGTGCATTTGCGCAGCCGCATGCTCCGGAACCACAAAATCACTCTGGTGCAAGCCGTGGAGACCGCGCGAGCAGCGGAGCTCTCCAAACAATCCACGGCCGACATCGAACGCCTCCAGCTGAAACCCCCCGCGCAAACCGCCACGGGGCCTTCCACCCAGACGAACCTCGTCGACGACCTCTCTCCTGCTGAAGACGAGGAGGAGGAAACCGTCGGACAAATGAGGACGCAGCCGAAGCGGAGGCCACACCAGCAGCCACCGACGCCCGCTCAGCCAGTCTCAAACGCACCTTGCCGCGGATGCGGCGGCCGCCACAGCCGCGCATCCTGCCCGTTCCGTTCCGCCGTCTGCCGCCGCTGCCGAGGAGAAGGACACCTCGCCAGGGTCTGCTGGGCTCTCGTGCCAGCCCCATCGTTCTTGCAGCCCAGCGACCAGCGCCAGGCACCGCAACGCCGCCAACAGCCACGTCCCGCAAGGCGAGCTGAGGACTGCCACTCAACCTACCAGCCCTCCAGCGCCGACTGCGTGGTCTACCAGGCTTCCCACGTTCCCGCCGGCGATCGCAAAATCAGCACCGCCGTCCGACTCGAAGGTCAGCTTTGCCGAATGGAGGTGGACTCCGGGTCTTCCCGTTCTCTCCTATCTTGGGCCCTGTTTTCCCGCCTTTGTCCCGGGGTTCCCCAGAGCCAATTGCGCCCCGTCGGGGTCTCCCTCCTAGACTACCAGGGAAATGGGATTCCCACGGCAGGAATATTCCACATCCAGGTGGAATACGGAGACTTTAAGGGGAAACTCCCAGTTCTAATCGTCAGGAACGATCTGCCCGCTCTCCTTGGGTTGGATTGGTTTCCCGCCTTGGGCCTCACCATAGAGGGGGTGCACAGGGTAGTCCCCCTCACCGTAGATAGCGTTCTAGATGAGTTCGCAGATGTGTTCGATGGGAAATTGGGCTGTTATAAGGGCACCCCCATTTCCCTCTGCCTCGATCCCCAGGTCGCTCCCATTAGGCTGAAGGCACGTAGGGTCCCCTTCGCATTGAGAGCAAAGGTAGACGCTGAACTTGATAAGCTTATAGAGCAAGGGGTGATCGAGCCCGTAGATCACGCCCGTTGGGAAACCCCCATAGTCCTCCCGGTCAAACCCGACGGATCGGTGAGAATATGTGCCGACTATAAGTCGACCATCAATTTGGCCCTGCAGGCAAATCCATATCCGGTCCCCGTAGTGCAACACCTACTCCACTCCTTAGGGCAAGGCCGCATTTTCGCCAAGCTAGATATGGCACAGGCCTACCAGCAGCTCCCCGTAGACGACGATGCGGCTATAGCCCAGACCATCGTCACCCACCGCGGGGCCTTCCGTTGCCGCCGCCTCCAATTCGGCGTTTCGGTTGCCCCGGGGATTTTTCAGAGCCTCATGGAGCGGTTGCTCCACGGGCTCCCAGGCGTCGTTCCCTACTTCGACGACGTCCTGGTCGCAGCCCCCAGCCACTCGGAACTCCTGAAAATACTGCGGGAGGTTCTCACACGTTTTAGGGAGGCAGGACTGAAACTAAAGCGCAGCAAATGTGAAATTGCTGTTCCCAAAGTAGAATTCTTGGGGTTCCTCATTGATGCCCAAGGCATCCACCCCACTCCTTCCAAAGTTGCCGCCATCAAAAATGCACCTACACCCACCTCTAGGGCGGAATTGCAGGCGTTCCTGGGGCTTTTAAATTTCTACGCCCCTTTTATTCCCCATAAGGCGTCGCTGGCCGAGCCGCTACACCGACTGCTTGACCGGTCAGCGACCTGGCAATGGGGTAGCCGTGAAGCGCACGCGTTCGCGGCTATAAAAGACATTTTGACCTCGTCGGCAGTCCTAATCCAATATAGCGATAGGATGCCCCTAGTTCTGACTTGCGACGCCTCTCCCTATGGCATAGGGGCGGTCCTGAGCCATGCCCTCCCGAACGGCTCAGAGGCCCCCATAGCTTTCTATTCCCGGACACTCTCCTCCACGGAGCGGAACTACAGCCAAATCGATAAAGAAGCCCTGGCTGCAGTGTCCGGCATTAAGCGGTTCCATGACTACCTCTATGGTAGGAATTTCACCCTTGTCACAGATCACAAGCCGCTCCTGGGGCTACTGGCAGGCGACAAGCCAACCCCCCCCCATTTTGTCTCCCCGCATGACACGCTGGACGGAGTTCCTAACGGCGTATTCGTATACGCTGTTATACCGTCCGGGTAAGCAGCTAGGGCACGCAGACGCCCTGAGCCGTTGCCCTTTGCCAGAGACGGACACAGCCCACGTGCCCGCTCTCTCCATTTTGTCCATCGCCGAATCCGACCTCCCCGTCTCTGCCGCGGACGTCGCAGCTTGCACAAAGGCTGACCCCGTCCTATCCCAAGTAGCTTCATGGGTTTTGAGGGGTTGGCCCACGGAAAAGGTAGCGGAAGGATTCCGACCATTTAAAGCACGACAAGCCGAACTCGCCCTTCACGGGGGTTGTCTTGTCTGGGGGGATAGGGTAGTGATCCCCACAGCCTTGCGGGCACGAATCCTGCCCGCACTCCACAAAAACCACCCCGGCATAGCGCGAATGAAAGCCTTAGCCCGTAGCTATGTGTGGTGGCCCTTGCTAGATTCGGAAATTGCAGACTACGTAGGCCGATGCAGGATCTGCCAAAACTCTAGGCCGAATCCCCCCACAGCCGCCCCTCGTGAATGGGAAATCCCTAGAGGCCCATGGTCCCGTTTACACATTGACTTTGCCGGCCCCTTCCACGGCCGAAACTTCATGATAGTAGTTGATGCTTACTCCAAGTGGGTGGAGCTGGTAATCATGACCTCCACCACAGCAGAGAGTACAGTGAGGGCCCTTCGTAAGATGTTCGCCACCCATGGGTTACCGGATGTGATAGTCTCAGATAATGGGCCCCAGTTTACCTCCACCACGTTCCAAGAATTCCTGGCCGAACAAGGAATCAGACACGCTGCCACAGCCCCGTATCACCCAGCTAGTAACGGCCGGGCGGAGCGCGCAGTTCGCTCAGCCAAAGAAGCTTTGGGCCGCATGGACCAGGGCGACTGGCAAGAAAGAGTGGCGGCTTACCTCTTGAGCCAGCACTCCATACCCTGCCCAACGACTAATAAAAGTCCCGCGGAGCTCTTGATGGGTAGGAGATTGCGAACCCCCCTAGACAGGCTCCATCCACTTTATGCAGGGGATCTGCCGAGCAACCTGGGGGCCCTCCCTTCACACGCGTTTAAGTTAGGGGATCCTGTATGGGCCCGCTCCTTTTCTGGGGACCCACGGTGGGTTCCCGCAACCATCACAGCTCTGACTGGCCCCTGTTCCTTCAGGGTCGGCCTGGCCGACGGAACACAATGGAGGCGCCACCTGGACCAGTTAAGGCGACACCTCCCCGCGGAAACAGACGGTCCGAGCCTCTCAGACACCCGCTCTCAGCAGGAGCCACCCTCGATGACCTTCCCCCCATCGGACCGCCTCCACCCGGGGAACGGGGGACAAGCCGATACGAACCTTTCGGACAGACGCGCCTCACCCGGCTACTCCCTTCCCCGAAGTCCTTATCGAGACTCTGAACCTACACCCCAACCAGACTGCACGGGGCCACTGTCGGACACTCCTGTTGCCACGGAGACGCCACCCCGGACAAATGGACATCGGGCACGGGGCCCGGGGCCAGCGCCATCTCACGGGGCCGCGTCGCAGATTCACCGCCCCGCCACGGACACACCTCCGCCGGCGGTTCCCCCCCCGACGACAACCGCCGGGGAGCCACGAAGGTCGGGACGAGAACGTCACCGTCCCGCCTACTTACAAGACTATGTTTGCCCTTCCTAAGGGAACTCTTCGACTAGGGGGGGAGGGGTGTTGAATACTAGCGCGGGAATAAGGACTCCCTTCTGATTGGTTCCCGGGCGGAGCCGGTTCAATCCTCGCCCCGATTGGTCGAGCTACTCGACGCCCATTGGCTCCTCGTTCAAACCCGGAGGTATAAATGTTTGGCGCGAACCACGCCACGCTGAATCGTAGTCACTCTATTCTCAATAAAGGTTGCTGTTTGCATACCCGCTTGTCGCGTCCTTTTCCCTTCGCTCCAAGATGCAAAAGTCACAACCCCTGGTATGCGTGTGTGTGTGTGTGTGTGTTGTATTTGAGCTGATAAATGAATAAAGGGAGACTAGTATAGATCTATTTCAAGCTATTTAGCTCTCATCAGCTAGCCATATTATTTATCAGCTCAAATACAACACAAATGTAACAAAGGCAACAGTAAAAATATTGGCTTTCTGTCTGGATGGTCTCTTGTGATGAGCCGATAGACAGAGAAAGGAAGCAGTATGTCTCCTCCCATATTTGGGCATACCAGGGGTTGTGACACTAAATACATACATACATACATACATACATACATACATACATACATACACACACACACACACACACACACACACACACACGATGATACCTTGTGATATTTTTTGTAAAACAAAAGGAGTCAAATTAAATCTGAAAACTGAGGAAGTGGCTAATGACAGAAGACAAAACACCTAAAACAAAACAAGAAAGCATTCTAAGGAAATGGCTGGTGCAAACATCAGCAGGTGAGCATGCCCTGGTTTTTCCTGGTGACCGCAAGAAAAAATACTGCAATGTGATCAGTCTGCCAGGCTGGCACAGCTTGGTTGCCTCAAGGATTTAAAAGAAAAGAGAAGAAAGCTTCACATTGTCCTCACATATCTTGTCTAAAATTAATGTTTGAATGTTTGAATGTTTATTAACATTTGTAGGCCGCCCTTTTCCCTGAGGGGACTCAGGGCGGCTCACATAAAAATCAGGAAGGGGAATACAAACAATGACGTAGACACATATAGTAAAAAATAATAAGCAACATTCATTCATCATTCGGGAGGGGCGGCTATCTTTGTCCCCAGGCCTGACGGGCTAGCCAGTTCTTAAGGGCTGTGCGGAAGGCCTGGACGGTGGTGAGGGTACGAATCTCCACGGGGAGCTCGTTCCAAAGGGTCGGGGCTACTACTGAGAAGGCCCTCCTCCTTGTGGTTGCCAGCCGGCACTGGCTGGCCGATGGAATTCGGAGGAGGCCCAATCTATGAGATCTAATTGGTCGCAGGGAGGTGATTGGCAGAAGGCGGTCTCTCAAGTACGCAGATCCACTACCATGCAGGGCTTTATGGGTGACTAGTAGCACCTTGAAGCGCATCCGGAGATCGACAGGTAGCCAGCGCAGCTCGCGGAGGATAGGTGTTATGTGGGTGAACCGAGGTGCACCCACAATCACTCGCGCGGCCGCGTTCTGGACTAGCTGAAGTCGCCGGATGCTCTTCAAGGGCAGCCCCATGTAGAGCACATTGCAGTATTCCAGCCTAGAGGTCACAAGGGCCCGAGTGACTGTTGTGAGAGCCTCCCGATTCAGGTAGGGTCGCAACTGGC
This sequence comes from Thamnophis elegans, assembly GCF_009769535.1. Lineage (NCBI taxonomy): Eukaryota > Metazoa > Chordata > Lepidosauria > Squamata > Natricidae > Thamnophis > Thamnophis elegans. Next base: position 20,617,999 of record NC_045544.1, read on the forward strand.
GCACCAGGCGAACCTGGGCGAATGCCCCCCTGGTCACAGCCATCAGGTGGTGGTCAAAAGATAGCTGTGGATCCAGGAGGACTCCCAAGTTGCGAACCCTCTCTGAGGGGTGTAAAATTTGACCCCCCAGCCTGAGTGATGGAATATTGGTCGAATCTTTGGGAGGGAAGCACAACAGCCACTCGGTCTTTTCTGGGTTGAGTACAAGCTTGTTAGCCCTCATCCAGTCCATAACGGCCTCAAGGCCTCGGTTCATCACGTCTGCCGCTTCATTGAGTTGGCACGGGGCGGACAGATACAGCTGGGTATCGTCCGCATATTGATGGTATCTTATCCCGTGCCTTCGGATGATCTCTCCCAGCGGTTTCATGTAGATGTTGAATAGTAGGGGGGATAAGACCGAACCCTGAGGCACCCCATATGTTAGGGGCCTAGGGGACGATCTCTGCCCCCCCACTAACACCGACTGCGACCTGTCCGAGAGGTAGGAGGAGAACCACCGCAACACGGTGCCTCCCACTCCCACCTCCCGCAGTCGTCGCAGAAGGATACCATGGTCGATGGTATCGAACGCCGCTGAGAGGTCAAGGAGAACCAGGATGGAGGGATGTCCTCCATCTCTGGCTCTCCAAAGATCATCGGTCAATGCGACCAAAGCGGTTTCTGTGCTGTAACCGGGTCTGAAGCCTGACTGGAAGGGGTCGAGGTAGTTTGCTTCCTCCAAGGACCGCTGGAGCTGGAAGGCCACCACCTTCTCAACAACCTTCCCAAGGAAGGGAAGGTTGGAGACTGGGCGATAGTTATTAAGAACAGCTGGATCCAGAGATGGCTTCTTTAGGAGGGGTCTCACCACCGCCGCTTTCAGTGCGGCGAAGTTCCCCTCCCGAAGAGAGGCGGTAACAACTGCCTGGATCCAGCCTCGTGTCACCCCACTGCTGTTAGTAACCAGCCACGAGGGACACGGGTCCAGTACACAGGTGGAGGCACTTACAGCCCTCATGGCCTTGTCCACATCCCTGGGGGCAACATCCTGAAACTCAACCCAGAGATGGTCTACTTGATCCTCTTGTGCCTCGGCTGAAACTGCAGGGATGGAGTCCAAGTCCGACCGAAACCGAGCAATTTTGTCCGCTAAGAATTGGGCATAATCCTCAGCTCTACCCTGCAAGGGTTCCCCCGCTTCCCTCTTATTTAGTAGGGAGCGGGTTATCCTAAACAGGGCGGCTGGGCGGGACTCAGCGGACGCAACCAAGGTGGCTATGTGAGATCTTTTCGCTGCCCTAAGTGCCCTGGTGTATTCCTTGGTGCTGGTGGTTACCATTGCTCGGTTCGATTCGGACTTATCGGACCTCCATCGGTGCTCTAGGCATCTCCTCCGGCGCTTCATCTCCCGGAGTTCCTCGGTAAACCAAGGAGGTCTCCGGGATCCGCCGCCTCGGAGGGGCCGTAGTGGCGCAATCCGGTCGAGGGCCTCCGATGCTGCCGAGTGCCAAGCAGCAACCAGAGTCTCTACCGGACTGTGGGCGAAAGTATCAGGAATAACCCCAAGCTCCGTCTGGAACCTTAACGGTTCCATAAGTCGCCTGGGGCGGAACCACCTGGTCGGTTCCTCCTCCCTACAGTGGGGGTTTGGTCTCCGGAAGTCGAGCCTCAGTAGGAAGTGGTCTGACCACGACAGGGGTATGATGTCGTTACCCCTCAGACCAAGATCACCAATCCACTGCTCCGAGAGGAATACGAGGTCGAGCATGTGACCCGCCGAATGGGTTGGGCCCCGGATTACTTGGGTCAAACCCATGGCTGTCATGGAAGCCATGAACTCCTGCGCCCCATCAGAGTTTTCACCGAGCGACGGCAAATTAAAGTCCCCCAGGACCATCAACCTAGGGAACTCAATCGCCAGCTCGGCTACCGACTCGAGGAGCGAGGGGAGGGCTGCTGCAACGCTGTTGGGAGGCAGGTACGTTAACAGCAGACTCACTTGACCCTTGAGGTCCAACTTTATCAGCAGAGACTCACACCCGACAAGCTCCGGAGCAGGGACCCTACGAGGAACTAACGACTCCTGGATAACAATGGCCACACCCCCACCCCTTCCCTGGGCTCTCGGCTGGTGCAGCACCTGAAATCCTTCTGGGCACAGCTCTACAAGGGGGACTCCTCCCTCTGGGCCCAGCCAGGTTTCAGTAATACATGCCAGGTCTGCCCTCTCGTCTAAAATTAAGTCCCGGACGAGAGGAGCTTTATGTACCACAGACCTGGCATTTAGCGACAGCAGCCTGAGTCCAGGGTCCTGACTACTTGCGCCATCTGGTCTCGGAGTGGGACTCATAGGGCCGGAAGGAGGGATCTCTGTAATGTAGCGAACCCTCCTTCCCCGGTAATGGCCTGCCCTAAAGTCCCCGCCATATCTGCCCCTCCCTGTTACGACCGTTAAGATCCAGAACGTCCACGACCTTGGCTTCCTTAAGCCAGAGATAAAGTAAGAGAGAGGCAGGATATAGCTCTTCATGTACATTAAGTCTATGTAAATCCCTAAATGGATGTAATGCTGTCTAACGAAAAAGGGGCTATGCTAGAGTGCAGCCAAGATGCAGCCAACTCCAATGCTGTGCCTCCAGATTGGCCACCAGCCAAAGTGAGCTAATGTCCCTGGATGATGCTCAAATCTATTTTGTGTAAGGGAATGACCTCCAAACTGAAAGGCTAGATTTAATGCACATCATTTCCCTCACCTGTCTCTTATTCAGACCATTTATGTTTCATTTGCCATCTTTTTAATTCAGCAGGAAGAACAGCAGAAAGACACATGTCTGCACCCTCTCAAATGCTCTTCACTTTCTCCCGAGCCTCCATCATTTTCGCTCCTCATAAGTCCAAAATAATCCTAGACTTTCTTCTTGTCTTCCTCTTATTTCATCATCTCTGTAAGAACCTCATAGGTAGATGTGATTACGCTGAATACCCATGGTACAGTTGAATAAATGCTTCGAATGAGCAAGTATATTCCTATTCATAGCAATAAATGAACATTTCTGTGATGTGGTAGGTATAGTCTAAATCAGCGGTGTTTGCACGCTATGGTTAAATAAAAGTTAAGATGATGGCCGTAATGATGTGATCAAAGTTCCAGAGTCACTTGTGTCACATATTTTTGTAAGAATAGGTAGAGGTTTGATTGTACCAGCCGAGGTGGCACAGTGGTTAAAGGCAGCACTGCAGGCTACTTCAGCTGACTGCAGTTCTGCAGTTCGGCTGTTCAAATCTCACCGGCTCAGGGTTGACTCAGCCTTCCATCCTTCCAAGGTGGGTAAAATGAGGACCCGGATTGTTGTTGGGGGCAGTATGCTGACTCTGTAAACCACTTAGAGAGGGCTGAAAGCCCTATGAAGCAGTATATAAGTCTAACTGCTATTGCTCTTGCTATTACCACTGTGGCTGTCATCTTGATTTTTTGTTAACTGCATTCTGTGGTCAGTGGTGGGATTCAAATAATTTAACAACCAGTTCTCTGTCCTAATGACCAGCTGGGTAGGCATGGCTCAGTGGTCATGTGACTGCGTGGGCGTGGCCAACTCAACATCACTCACAGCGATGGGCGCTTCGCCTTAGCTATTACAATGTAATAAAGGTTAACCGGAGAGGCAGTTTCTGTTAGAAGGGCAATAAAGATTAGGCAAGAAACAACACCAGAATGTTTCCTTCCTGCCTTCCTTACAGGATTAGCCTTTTAAAGTGGGAAAAAAACAAAATGAGATTTCTTCCAACAACCGGTTCTCAGGAACTGCTTAGAAAGTTAACAACCAGTTCTCCCAAATAGGTGCGAACTGGCTGAATCCCACCACTTCCTATGGTCATCCTCGGCTAAGTCTTGTCAAGCCTGAGTTTTTGGAAAAAGTTTCTGAATAAGCAATTTTAAAAAGTTATTCCACATTTATTATTTTATAAACAACTCAAGGCAGCGAACATACCTAAGGCTCCTTCCTCCTCCTATTTTCCCCACAACAACCCTGTGAGGTGGGTTGGGCTGAGAGAACCATCCAGCCAGCTTTCCTGCCTAAGGAGGAACTAAAACTTACAGTCTCCTGGTATCTAATCTACTGTATTAACCACTAGACCAAACTGACTCTTATTGTTCCTTATTTTCTGTTGTCATATAACTCCTTGTGTAGGTGTGGCAGTCACCCATGGCCCAGTGCATAACAGGGCATGCGCAGCCACGCTGAACCACACAGGAAAAAACAAACTCCATAACATCCTGATAATGCATAACATAACATCCTGATAGTTCGCTCTAGATGTGCCTTACCCAACGATGCCCAGGATTTGACCATATATAGACAGAACTTCCCTGAGCAGTAGATTAGCAATTGTAGTTTGACAGGCTGTCTTAAATCACATGCTGATTGCTCCTCCTGCCTTTGTCCTATCTCAATAAAAGGGGCTACCAGACCCCATTCTGGGTCACCTCATCCCGAGAAAGCTTGTGTCTGTGTCTTTTCTCAACATTGGCCTCATGAGCGAACCACGGGTACTTCACAATTTTCTTATTGTATTTTCCTTTAGCTCATAGTCCCCAACATAATAGCCTGTGTAGACAATTCAATTTTTGAACTGAAACAGTAAAGCCCCCTTCTTGCTATGAAACTTCTGGGATGTTTGTTTGCACTAAATTTTAGAGTGGTAAGCAAAGAAAGGTTATACGTGCTTTCAGGTTTTTGAGATACCTACCGATTAAAAAAAAAAATAGAAATACCAAGAATATAAAACCAAATGAAATATAATTTGAAATTTTAATTAAAAAAATAAACAGCAAGAGCCTAAATTTGAGACAGGACACCCAAGCCAAAGGGCTGTCCTAACTGGCTCTGGAAACGGACTGATTTAACTCATTATGTGCAATCAAGATGGGGTTAATTCTTATCTATCATACAAATACATTTTGCCCAAGATGATGTCTTCTCAACCAGGTCCTTTAGATGCACCCATTGTGCTGTAATCAAGTCCGACCATCTTCTTGGTAATCATCATTTTCTTCCACCTTTCCCAGCATCAGAGCCTTCCCTGGAGAACTAGAACTCTGCTTAATGTATCCAAGCGCGGTAATTTCAGCCTGGTCATTTGTGTTTGAGTAAGAGCTCTAGAGACAGGCTCTTCTTCTGCCATATCCGTCATCGGATGTTGGCAATCCTATTTTTGTCAACAGCCACATGAAAAAGTGCTGCCGAGTTTTCTCCAAACCAGTCCCTTAGGTTTTGAAGCCCTGATGTTCTTCTTCTGCCTAGAGACAGAATACTAAGCACCATTAGCCAAGCTGGCGCCCTGAAATGTTTGCTATGAAAATGGTTGTCATTGAATGTTGACATGTATGGTTAGTTCAATGAGAAAAGCAAAAGGGTTGCTAATTCATAATGTGGTTTTCTTGTTTCTGTGTCAGCTGCTCCTATCATTACGGCTCAATATTACGTGCCAAATCTTTAGGCTTTAATAAATTGGGGGTTTTAAATCCAGGTTTAAGATTATGTGAACCCAGTGTGGATTTCTGTGAGATTGCATGTCCACATGGGTGTTCCCAGAAGAATCAGAGAAAATAGCAGTTAGACTTATATACCGCTTCATAGGGCTTTCAGCCCTCTCTAAGCGGTTTACAGAGTCAGCATATCGCCCCCACAGTCTGGGTCCTCATTTCACCGACCTCGGAAGGATGGAAGGCTGAGTCAACCTTGAGCCGGTGAGATTAGAACCACTGAACTGCAGATAACAGTCAGCTGAAGTGGCCTGCAGTACTGCACCCTAACCACTGCGCCATCTCGGCTCTTCGTGTACAAGTCGCTTGGTACTATTAGAAGCAAGGTGTCTTTTTTACAGGTTCAATAAGGCATTAGAGATCTCCTGATCACTTCATTTCCAGTTCACTGCCATCCAGTCTTGGAATTGCTGTCACTCCCGTAAGTAAAACAAAATCAATTAATTAAAATTTGTATATCTTGAGTTGTGTAATTTACCCATCCAGAAATGTGTCGTTGGAAGCCAATGAAGGGTTAGCATATTTGGTGGATTTAATACCTTATCATCAGTTTTTATGATCAGAAGCCATTTACTAGCTGAACTATGCAATACAGGTAGTCCTCAACTTACAATAGTTCATTTAGTGACCGTTCAGTTACAACGGCACTGAAGAAAGTTACTTATGACCGTTTTTCACACGTATGACCATTGCCGTTTCCCATGGTCACATGATCAAATTTCAGATGCTTGGCAACTAGTTCATATTTATGACTGTTGTAGGGTCCCCAGGGTCATGTGATCCCTTTGTGTGACCTTCTGAGAAGCAAATTCAATGTGATTCACTTAATAACCATGTTACTAACTTAAGAAATGCAATGATTCGTTTATAACTGTGGAAAGAATAGTCATAAAATGAGACCAACTCACTTAATAAATGTTTCACTTATTTCCCCCTTGTGGAATAAACTTGAAATTGCAGGTTTCATACCCAAATTACTTTTTTTTCATGTAATATAATGCACATTTAAATTCAGCTGGTGCAAAACACAGCTGGTGAGGGTTTAATTTGAACAAGGCATTTTGACATGAAACCAGGAGAGCCCAGGCTGACCTTTCTGAATCGAAGCACTTTTGGACTGGATAGTTTCTATCTTCCAGACACGTTCTAAGTTACACTTCAAAAGTTATGGTTAGATTTGTATTGAGTTCCTACAACTCTGCTTATAGCTACTCTCCAGTCTATACTTGGTTTTAATGTGCAAAGAATTAGGGCATAGAATTTGTGGCTTTTAATCAATAATCCTTATTCTGCTTTCTTAAAAGACTCAGTTCCAGTACTCGAAAGTTCTCTATTGGGTTCCACCACAAAACCGCGGACGACAAAATCGCGGTCGACGAAAGCGCGCATTTGATGTCATCACAGCGCGACGAAAACATCACGCTGTGATCGAAAAATGTAAAAATAAAGCGAAAACCTTACCCTAACCCCCCCAAACCTAACCCTAAACCTAACCCTAAACCTAACCCTTAACCTAAGCCTAAATGTAACCCTAAAACTAACCCTTAACCTAACGCTAAACCTAACGCTAACCTTTAACGTAACGCTAACCCTAACCCTAACCCTTACCTTTATGTGAATCGGCTTGCTTTAATTTTATTTTTATTTCAATTTTTAATTTTTTTCGTCGTGCTGTGATGACGTCAAATGCGCGCTTTCGTCGATCGCGCTTTTGTGGACCGCGGTTTTGACGGGTCACGCTCTATTGAGACTGCAAAGCTCAGAGTTTTCCGGTCATACTGGAGGGGAAGCAGTGGCAACCTGAAGCAATTTTTGATGCCAAGGAATTCAGAATCAAGGTACACAAGGATACGTTCAACAATGATGTACTGTTGAACACAAACCTCATTGTTGTTTTTTTTATTGTCTTGAAACAAAAACTCAATTTTAAGTAAATTTTAGACTGCAACAAAACTCAATTGCTGGCCCATATTGCTCTCATTTCAGAAAATAATTTTAGTTGATCACATTGATCTAATAAATGCATTTGACTCTAAGGAAGGGGCCTCTGTGGCAGGGACATAAAGGGAGATGAAACCAGGGGTGAAATTCAGCAGGTTCTAACAGGTTCTGGAGAACCAGTAGCAGAAATTTTGAGTAGTTCGGAGAACCGGCAAATACTACATCTGGCTGGCCCCCGAGTGGGGTGGGAATGGAGATTTTGCAATACCCTTCCCCTGCCACGCCCAACAAGTCACGCTCGGTGACTACGCTTTACCGGTAGTAAAAAAATTTGAATTTCACCACTGGATGAAATTTCACGTCTTATAACTGCTGTAGGAGTGATCAATTCACTGCCTATGAGCTCTGTATATCTTTATCTAGGCAGTAATGTCATCTCCCCGTCCACTTCATCTTTGCAGCACATACGATCCCAAGAAGATGCAGTCAGTTATTGAGGAGGGGGAGCATTTTAAAACTTTTAAACCTTCAGTACACCTGTATTCATTTGCTTATTTATTTACCTTTATTACTTTTACAAATATTGCAAGGCGGTGAACATATCCAACACACCTTCCTCCTCCTATTTTCCCCATAACAGCAGCCCTGTGAGAGAGCGCATAACAGACCCAAAGTCACCCACTGGCTTTCATGGAACTAGAACTCACGGACCCCCACTTTCTTGCTTGGTGCCGTAACCACTAAACCAAACTGGCTCTTTATAAACCTCTTTTTTTGGGGGGGGGAATCCCTTCTCTCAAAACAAAAATGCAATAACCACCACAAAAACTTCATTTCTCAATTACTTGTTTACAATATTTGTATTTTAGAGCACAAGTCTGGTTCACAATAAAAACTACACCATTACCCCTGCCTCTTCTTATAAAATTGTACCACTGCAATGCCCCCATTTCAGACACTAAGCTGGTACATTTGAGAAGTACATGTTCCCAACAGCTGCAATCTTATCTGCCTCAGAGCACCATTCACCTCATGGAGGTTACGGAGAATTGATGGGTTGGAACACATGCAGAGTCCTTCTCCCTATCATAAGCCACCTTTTCTTAGGACTAGTTAGAATTCAAGTTTCCCAGTTGGAGGATTTGATTTTCAAATGGGACTTAACATGGCAACTTCTCAGCCACCACATCAGATGTGCACTGGAAGATGTCATCACAGAAATAGCATTTCCTATAGCATAAGAGTAATTGTGGAGATCTGTATCCAACAGAGTGCGGAAAAGGCAGAGGGTGGATATATGCTTTTACCTTGAATCATCCTTCATTCAGAACTTCTCTTTGCCCTGAAGGGAAACATACCTGTAAAATGAGGGCATCAAATTTCTTGATTATCTTTTTAACCAGCTAATGGTTATATATAGGACAAGGGACGCGGTGGCTCAGTGGCTAAGAGGCTGAGCTTGTCGATCAGAAAGGTCGGCAGTTCAGCGGTTCGAATCCCTAGCGCCACATAATGGAGTGAACTCCCGTTACTTGCCCCAGCTTCTGCCAACCTAGCAGTTCCAAAGCACGTAAAAATGCAAGTAGAAAAATAGGGACCATTTTGGTGGGATGGTAACAGTGTTCCATGCGCCTTTGGCATTTAGTCATGCTGGCCACATGACCATGGAGACATCTTCGAACAGCACTGGCTCTTTGGCTTTGAAACAGAGATGAGCACTGCCCCCTAGAGTCAGGAACGACTAGCACATCTGTGTGAGAGGAACATTTACCTTTTATAGCACAAGGGTACAGAAGAATAGCAATAGCAATAGCAGTTACTTATATACCGCTTCATAGGGCTTTCAGCCCTAAGCGGTTTACCAAGTCAGCATATCACCCCCACAGTCTGGGTCCTCATTTCACCCACCTCGGAAGGATGGAAGGCTGAGTCAACCTTGAGCCGGTGAGATTAGAACCGCTGAACTGCAGATAACAGTCAGCTGAAGTGGCCTGCAGTACTGCACCCTAACCACTGCGCCACCTCGGCTCTTCCCCACACCCTCTTCCACATTATAAATATGTAATAATTGCGTAATCAGGGAAGAGTAGAAAAAATGGCAACAGCACTATGGACAAACGTAACAGATTGTTCTGAAATCCTCCAAGGAATTCATATCCTCTCTTGTGGGTTGAAGATGATGATTTGAGGAGGAGTGAAACTTAGTTCAATCAGGCAGTATTATCTCCCCTGTTCATCAAATGCAAGAATTGTCATTTATGTTGCCGTGTATGCACAGAAAGAATAGAAGAGAATAAATTGTGGACTAGATTCTCCATATGTTACAAATTTATTGTTGGGCATTTGTTTTTCCATGGCATTTTACCATTGCCATTTCCATTTCCTCCTCTTGCCCCAGTTTGAAGAAGGAATTGAAAACAAACAATGGCTTAGTCTGAATCTATTCCCTCCTATTGTTTGTAATGGACGAAAAGGACAAGAAAATTAAGAGCGATGGGAAACAGCAGAAAGACGCTAAGATTCCCTAATCTCACTTCTGTCCTGCCAACCTGCCACCAGTTCCAAAGATGGGATATCCTGTGAATTCAGGCTGGAATGTTCTCTCCTGATTCTTTGTTATTTAAAAAAAAATCAGACTTGAGTTTCAGATTCATTTTTCTATTATTCACTATCTAAATAAGTAAAACCTGAGTGATGCAGCCTGAAAAGGTAGTTTTGCTACTGCAAAAGAAACTATATATAATGCCTAGTAATCCTACCTTCAAAAAGGATACTAGCATGTTATCAAGTAACTACTGAAAAGATTTATAAAATAGTATATATTCTACATGCAACAGAATTATAAAGAACAAGTAACTATGCTTCTTTATAGACAAATTTTAAAGAACAAGAATAAAACTTGCTCCGGGAAGTCACAGATGTCATCTGCCTAAGATAAAGAATAGAAGGCTTGGGGTATGATAAAACTAACAATCCCATCGATTTCCGTATGAGGCAGCAAAACATCTTGGGCTAGCTCTGTGCTGCTTCCAGATACTCAAGCCTAGTGGTTCTTTCAATATCATTGAAACAGGTTACAGAGCACCAGACATACAGTGGGACTTCTGGTGCCGACCATAATCCGTTCCAGGATTTTGGTCGGCACCCAATTTGGTCGTGACCAGAAGCAAGGCTGACTGCACATGTGCACACATACACAAAAAGGAGCGGAAGGGAAAATCAATGCGGCTGTGACATGAGTGAAACATTTAGCAGATTTTTCCATGGGCACCCGAATTGTTCATGATCTGAGCTGTTTGGGACCCAACATCCCGCTGTACAAGTACTCCACATTTTGCAACCACAATTGAGCCTTGAACAAGGTTGTTCAGCATAGTGGTTGCTAAATGAAATTGCCATTGTCCACACAATATTACTTCAACTTTCCTGCGCTTTCACAGACCTGGGGAGGTCATCAATGTGAGGAGTGATTGCGAACTTTTTCATCACTGTGGTAACTGTGAATGGTTGTTAAATAAAGCACTTGCTAAATGAGGGATACCTGTATTTGATTCAGAATACTTGTATGGACCAGTAAATGCAACAGAACTGTATAGCATCAGGTGAAGAGAAATATCTATAATAGTGCAAAGAACTTGCTTCTGAAGTCATTCTTTAGAACAATATTTAATATTTAAGCACATGTCTTATTTCTTTTTGCTTATCAACTGCTCAGTTTAGTGAAACATTTTCATTATCCTTCCCAATGAATGCATTTTTGAGAAAAATTGTAAGTGCATGATCCTGATAAGGGCAGTCCCCTCCTGATAAGGGCAGTCCCCTCGAAGATTCTTGCATGTATCCTGATGCATTCTAACCTGTCAATCTAGCTTGGGGACTGCTTCACAGCGCCTACTTCTTAACAAAAGAAATTTCATATGGGGCGCCAACAATCCCTTATGATAAAGATGGACATCATCATTGTGCTGGCTGATCATCAAATGAAACAGATTTATCTTTCTCCAACTGTCTCAATAAAGATCACAGAGCAGATTCCTAGCCACTTTTTATACATACATATAGCCTTTATGCCTACTAAGATGACAATTTTAATGGCTGAGACTAAAGTTCAACAGCCGCATATTTTCACATATGAAAAGCAAACTTGCCATATGTTAAGAAAGGACAGAGAGCAGAAAGTATCCAGTTTGAGTCAATCATCTACAACACCATTGTATAAAATGTTTCTTAGACAAATATCCAGTGTTTCCAAGAGCCACAGCTGATACAGGATGGATTATTTTCTCACTTGGAATCCAAAATTTTTATTACCGGAATCTTCTAAATATCTCCTGAGTTAATCAGAGCTACAGCATGTTCAGCAGAAGACAGACCAGTATACTATGTTAAAAAATATATAGGTGCCTGGAAATATTAACCTTGAATATTTGTCAATTGCATGAGTGTTCTGAATAATACGTAGGCTAACATGCTCTTTGAGCCCTTTCTTCTTTGATGAGTTAGACTCATCACTCATAGTCAAATGGATCACCATCTTCTCTTGTTTATCCTCCTCAGTTACTTCAGATACCATTTGATTTTTGGGATCACCTTCTGGGCTACCAGCATCCAACTCACTGTATATGCCATCTATTGTCATTCCTTTTGAAGAAATTCCACCCATGCATGGAAACTGCTAAAATAAAAAAAATAAAAAAGGAGAAGGAAAATGTAAGTACAAAATGAATAAAACGGAAGACAAAGATTGCACTGCAGTTTCATGTGAAATTTAAGTACCCTTGTATTTGCAAGTTCTTTTAAACTTTGGTTGAATCCACAATCCACCGAACAGAATTCATAGAATGGAATGGTGGGATTATTTTTTTCACCATGTCTTATTCTATCTGCAGCCTGTACCTGCCTCCCAAGTCTTCTCTGCAGGTTTGGGAATTGGTTTGTGACAGTATAGAAGAAAAGGGGAAATGACCAGAATGGTCACCCGATATCCGTCTTCCACTCAGGACTGTTCTGTTAAAGCTAAACAATCAGCAGACTATGTTCTTCTACTCAACAGACAGATAACCATGAATGTAACTTGTGATCTTTTATTTTTCAAAATTATTACTAAGACAGAATCTCAATATATGGGCTTACCATGTTACTATACATGTAATGCCATCAGTGTTAACCAGAAAACTTAAAATGAAAATTAATTGTTGCATTAAGTGCAAAAAGAATTAATCTTGAATTTCTTCAGAAATTTGGATTTGCATTTGAGTTACAATTGTTTAGAGAAAAAGCAACATATGTGTGTGTGTGTGTGTGTTTCCAAAACAGAACAGAGAAAACTTTGAATGATAGAGACAAAGATATTTCTAGATATTGTATTTATTTGTTCATTGAAGTGATAAAAATGGCTTCATCAGCGAAACATCCATATGCGTTTCATTTTATAGACTTCACCAGAATGCAGTTCTAATGGAAGAGTATCCATCTGGATTGCATGGTAAAAAAACAGTGTTGTTGGGACCTTTTCTCCTCTTGAGGATTGGATCTGAGGTTTGAGATTTGTGTGAGGTCTTTTACCTACCATAAGATTCTCAAACGCTTTCTAGTCTGCAGTTCCTTGAACAACTAAAATTACCATTTTATTGGGAAAACTGGTTGTACATTAAGAAAAAAAATATTTCAAATATAAACTTGGCTTGTATCAGCTATTATGCAACTTATAACGATAACATCCACAGCACTAATAGGGTAACATATCATCTCATACAGATGACATCAAGCATCCTGAATTGGTACATTCTGTACATGGAAATTTGCTTTGTTTTCCTGTCAGTTTAGTCACAACTTCCTGGCCATTCATCAGCAGTGACTGAAATAAAACCAGGGAAATACAATATTGAATTTCCCCATTCTTAATCTCCAAAACTGTTTCTGCTAAAGTCCCAGACTTAACCAGTCCCCTTCTTAGGAGTTTATTTGCCTCTGTTACTCCTATTGTCATAAAATTCCTACTTTTATAATATCTTCTCACATTTCACAGCTGGAATTCCTACACGCAGAGTCAATGGAGAAGCCAGCCATAAAATCACAAATTGGGCCCTAATGGATACTTTTATTAATGACCATGGTGTCAGGGTTCCAAGTAACAGACTCAATGCAATCAAATCTCTGAGGCATAGGTAATCCTCAAAGTACAGATTTATTAGGCATGTCATATTGGCAAATCTGGTGAAAACCCAACTCTGAAGGTCCAGTGGTTTTTCCCACCCAAATTAAATAAAAGTTCTTTCCCCCAATCCACATGTCCATTGCACAGTCCAATCTGGTCACATCCCCAACTCCAGCTGATTCCACTCCATGCCTCCCTCCCCAGCACCTAGTGAAAATGTCCTTGATTTTCAGGAGAAAGAATTTTATTTTGGCTACAAGTCCCTAGCTATCTATACACCTCCAGTTCCCACAGCTCAACCAATGTAGCTGTGGCAGCCCTGAAGATGCTCCCAAAATGACTTCAGGGTTGACACATGGTAGAAATATAGTTTACAGTAGTGTTGTCTAATTTAACTACTGAATTGCTTAACAATGAGGTGGCTGGTCCCAATTGTGGCCATTAAGTGAGGACTGCCTGTATGTATATCAGAAATAGATGGTAAATATACAAATATTTGTTGGAGGTGCAAGAAAGAGGTTGGAACATATAAATACATGTGGTGGGATTGTGATAGTGCACAAAAAATATGGGACATGATGTTTAGAGAAATTAGAGCACTGTTGAATGTAAATCTAGAGATGTCACCGAGGATTGCATTATTGATGCTGGTGGAAAAATGGGATATAAATAAAACAAAAAAAAGTATTGTAAATTTGATAATAGCAGCTAGATTAGTGATGGCTAAATATTGGGGACAAAATTGGGATATTCAAAGAAATGAGTGTTATAATGAAATTTGGAGTATGGCAACAAATGATAAATTAACAACAGAAATTAAACTTAACAACAGAAATTAAACTTGAAAAGGGATGATTAAAGTAAATAATTATAATGAAATATGGGGGGATTTTATAAAATCAGTGTTGGTGGAAGGCAAAGGGAATAAATCTACTCAAGAATATGTTGTTTTGGAGGGTATAAGGGCACAATTGGAATATATTGTGTATCTAAGAAATGTAAGGGGGAGGGAAAGGTCTCCAGGGAATGGGGGATGGACTGTAATATGTGTTTTTTCCTCTTTTCTTTTGTCTTTCTTTTTTCTTTTTGTATTCAGTTGTATATGTACTGTTTACATTATTTGAGCCTAAAAATTAAAAATAAGAAATTTCTACTATGGATTTCCCAAACTGGGTCAGTTGGGTTGGAGAAGGCTGTTCGAATATAGTCATAAACCCAGGCACATGGTAAGCATTTCTCACCTTTTCTTGCTCCTTCCGCTCTTGCGCTGTTGCCAGGTAGTTCACCGCTGCATATTCAATGACCGAGAGGAAGACAAACACAAAACTGACCCAGAGGTAAATGTCCACAGCCTTGATATAGGAAACGCCAGGCATGGAGGCGTTGACACCAGTGATGATGGTAGACATGGTCAGGACTATCGTAATTCCTGAAGAAGCCATATGCACAAAGATGTTATTAACACAAGCCAAGAAACAAGCTTATCTGAATCATGCCTAATAACCAGATACAGTTAATTTCAAAGGCTTTGTGGAAATGATAAAATGCAATAATCTTGAGCTTATACTAAATAACTATCATCAGACAGTAACTACCACCCCTAGGCATTACCTGTTAAGTATCCAATAACTGAGGCTTCTGAGATCCTCTAGGCCCTGTTTCTTGCCAGATTTTTATTTTGCAAAAATATCATTTATTGCTAACAAAAGGAGGGGGGAAGAAATCATTAATATCTGCTTTACAAATGGTCACAAGACAGCAGTCTTGGCAGAGGAAGGAATAGTCATCCTGCTCAAATCATGGTTGGCACCTTTGGAAGGATATTAAATTTACATGCTTTCTTTTATAATCACTTTTAGAATGCTTGTTATGTATTTTTCAGCTATTAGAAACCTTTGGGTTAACAAGTTTGAAATCCCTGGGCAAGATTGCCTACCGTCCTTAACAAAAGGAAGTTTTAGCTACAGGTGGTCCTTCAGGTACAACAGGCTGTTTAACTGTTCAAAGTTACAAATGTACCCCCAAAGTGTATTTATAATAGGGGTTTAAAATTGCAACCAACAAGAGACCTGATATAGTCACTCCTGAAGCGGCAGCCATTTTTATACCTCTGACCCAAGGGTGGGTTCTGGCTGCCGCTACTACCAGTTCGCTCAGGGACATGCTGCGTGCACGTGTGCACTTGATGCGTGTACACGTACAGTGCAACAAAAATTGCTCTGTGCATGCGTAGAATGGGAAAACAAGATGGTGGTGCCCTCAGTGCTGCGGAGAGAATTGGTTCAGGGGCGTGGCAGGCCTTGGTCGCTGCCGGTTCCGGTGACCCAGGCTGTCAAGTCACTACTGGTTCAGCTGAACCAGTCTGAACCGATAGGAACCGCCTCTGGTGTGACCTCCCTTTTTGGGATCCAGAAGTTGCCGGTAGTTATGACACTATTTCCAAGGTCCATGTAGTCAAGCACATTTTTTTCCCATCACATGACCAATCAAGATCAGGGACTTTGCAGCCAGCATGCTTCCCCTACCACCTTCTCATTGATACTACATAGAGGAGTGAGTCTCTCATTACTACTCTCGTTGCTTCTTTTGTTGCCGTTGCCTTGAGGATTGGGGGATGAGTTGCCTTTGTGAATACTTTCCTTTTTTCATTATAATAATGCACTTGTTTGTACATACTTTATAAAGGTTCCACCTCCCCCCCACATTTCTTGGAATTGCTTGCGGAAATACTAGCCAGCATCTACAGAAAGTAGATTGAGTAAAGTTCCTTTGCATACTATACTGTATTTGTTTCAGGGGTGGGTTTCAACCGGTTCACGGCGGTCCCTGCGAACCGGTTGGTCGGCGAACCCGGAAGTAAGTAACTTCTGGGAACGGCGAAGGGCCCACCCGCCCGCCCGCGCTCCTTACCCGGTTTTGACAAGTTCTGCGCTTCCACGCATGCGCAGGACGCATACAGCGCCTGCGTGATCCTCCAGGAGCAGCTGGAGCATCGCACAGACGCTAGTATGCATGCATGCACCGTGCGCGTGCACGAGGACGCCGCCGGCCCCGTTCCAACTGAACTGGTTGGAACAGGGCGAGAAACCCACCCTTGTTTGCATGTGTTTTGAGATTGCTTGCAGGAAGTTTCTTTGCATTCTACTGTACTGCGTTTGCTTGCTCTTGCTTAGAGGCTTGGTGTGTACGGTACTACTGTAAATTGCTTATAGGACAGCTGATGGGTGGGGAGCAGCAGTTCCCTCTGGAGGCTCCAAGGGAGCCCTGAAAATGTATCTCCCACCCCAATTTAAGTCCAAGCACTTGCATGGAAATGCTGCAGTTTGGAGGCAGAGGGCCAACCCGCCTTGCCAGAATAGCTGATGAGTGGACGGCAGCAGTTCCTTCTGGAGCCACTGGGGGAGCCATGAAAATTCTCGACCTTGTGGGTTCTCTTAACAATCACAGAGGTCACTTCACACAAGGAAGCAAACAGCACATCTGATCTTCCTTCACTTAATGTCCCGGTTGATTTGCTTAATGAGTGTAGTAAAAAACTGTCATTAAAATAAGTCTGATTCATTTTACAACAGATTTTAAAGATTTATGACCCGAATGGACAAGTCCTATTAGGATTGTACCTCAAGGACTATCTGTACAAGCTTAATTTAAAAAAACAAAGAACAGCAAAAGGTTGATCAAAATTTTTGATTTTAGAAAACTACAGATGAATAAGGGTCAATATAAATTTCAAATAAGATTTTGGAATTAATTATAAAGAACTTTTCCTGTAGCAAAATGGTTTTGTTTTTATTTATTTTTTTAAAAAAATAACATTTCAAAAATTGGACAGTAGAGGGAACTAAAGATTTCAGTTAAAGAAGAACAACACATAAACTTGACTGAGTGTTATAGAATAGCATACAATATTCTAAAACTGGAAATATTGGACATTTTTGAAAGAAGGAACTAAATATTAATATTAACAATGACAAAAGCCTCCATAGTTAGACTGTGTCTAAAAGATATTACGAAAGAGAAATCAGTTTTACCTACAAGACAGAGTTGAAAGTGGATTTACAAATGATAGGCTAGAAAACTATACTGTACTACTGAAAAAGATGTTGCTCTGATATTTTAACAATTAAAACTGAATATAAACAACAAGCCAAGAGAATGGACCTGGATAACTTTACTATACTGGTCTTACAAAAGTGACATGCTAAAGTTTTGAAAGGACCAAAAAAAATGAAATCTTCTATGATGTTATTTGAGTGCATTAAAGCAGTGGTTCTCAACCTATGGGTTGGGACCTCTTTGGGGGTTGAATGACCCTTTCACAGGGGTCACCTAAGACCATCGGAAAACACATATTTTGGATGGTCTTAGGAACTGGGACACCAATTCTATGGTTGGGGGTCACCACAACATGAGGAACTGTATGAAAGGGTCGCGGCATTGGGAAGGTTGAGAACCACTGCGTTAAAGATTAAGGAATATAACTTTGATTTATTTCATCAAGGTTAAAATAGATTCATTATTTCTGGTAACCCTTAATGACACAAAAACTAAAATAATGCTGCTTTATGGATTTGTTTTATACATAAGAAATGGGCTATGGGAAGAAAATATCATTGTAATTTAAGAGGAAGTGAAAATTATTAAAATTGTTTATACTTGATTGAAGGTTGGAAATCATTTCTTTTTATGTTTCTTTTCTTTTTCTTTACTATGTTGTTCAATTTTTATTATTTCCACCTTTCCTTTTTTTCTTTGCATCTTTTATTCTATTTTCTTTTACTCTGTATTCGTTTTTACTATTGTAATTATAATATTTAATAAAATTATTTTTTGGGGGGAAAGGAAGACTATAAGAAGATTGACCTCAACTCTGCTCATTTTCTGAGACGCTTCCCAGGCCTGGAGGTGTTCCCGGGCTTGGATGTTTTTACTTAGATGCTTTTCTATATTAGTTGTTATTTTGTATGTGCTTTTATTTGTTGTTATTCACCAAGTCCCTCAGGTGATATAGGCAGTCATATAAATCTAATTAACCTAATTAAATCTAACTGAATTTTTTTTTATAGTTAGCACTAATCTATACAAGATTAATTTCTAAGATATTACTGTATTTTTCAGACTATAAGACATTCCGGACAATAAGATGCATCTAGCTTTTTGGGAGGAAAACAAGAGAAAAAAATCTACCTCTGCCTCCCAGCATCCATCCGGTATTCACCTGGGCTGTTTGCCATGGCCCACTTGCCGCGAAATTGAACTGTTCTCCTCGTACCCTTTGCCACCGCTTTTTCGCCCCCAAGTTTCTGCCCCCAGCCATTAACCTCTACCATCTCGCCTCCACTATTAGGACCCTAGCTGTTTATGCCTATTTGGTTGTTGAGCATTTGTGGCACATGTGCTTCTGCGAAAGCATGTGCCTGCAGTCAGTTGTATCCTTCCTGCATTGGGATCTGGATTCTTCATGGGTCCTTTTAAATGCCATCCCCATTCCCTCCAGGAATTAGTAACTCAAAGTACCAGAGCAATCCTTACACCTTTTGTGCTGTTCATAGGCCAATCAGGAATAACAAAAGATAAACATTGCCAGAAAGGAATCTGTCTATGTTAGAGTATATGACTGAGTTTTACAATGTAGTTAGATTATATGACTAAAGTAATTATAATATTAAAAGTAAGAGAATGTGTCTGAGGAATTGTGACAAGTAGAAAGTCATAATTTTAACTTTCCTGTGGCCATTGTGTATTTGGGGGGGGGGGAGGATGCAAAGGATTTTCTAGCTCGGATCTAAGGCAACTGGGCGGAGAAACAAACACCTGGAGAGGAAACTCCACAAGGAACACTTTCTCCTCCCCTCCCTCTTTCTCCCCTCCCTTCCGCTGATTGGCCCAAAAGTTCAGGGTGAACAGTGTTTCTCCTAAAAGCCCGTGAGGAAGGGCCTGGGACTAAAGATGCTGGGTCCCATTGGCCGGCACAAACAGCTAGAGTCCTAACAGCGGAGGCGAGATGATAGAGGTTAAAGGTTGGGGGCGGAAACCTGGGGGCGAAAAAGGGGCGGTGAAGGGTACGAGAAGAGTCCTAGTCCCACTTGCTGCTGCGGCCCGTTTCTTGTGGCCAATTCATTGCTGTGGCCCATTCACCACCGCAGCCTATTTGCCCCCACAGCCCATTCGCCACTGCCGCTGCCTGTTCACCACAGCCTGTTCGCCCCCACTGCCCATTCTAAAACAGCTGATCGTTGTCGCACCAGCCCCCCTCCTACCCACCCCACCGCAATATTCAGAGTATAAGATGCACAGACTCTTCTATCCACTTTTTGGGGAGGAAAAGTGCGCCTTATACTCTGAAAAATATGGTATATTTTTATTTCTGTGAAGACAAAGCATAATATATAACTTTTGCATACCTTGCCCTATTTTAGTTTTAGAATAAAAATCTTAAGACATTGAAATCAAAATGAATGCATATAATTTTCTAAATGAGTTATGTTGTAAGAAACAGTCATGCCATATTTTACGTGTCTAGACAGGAACCTCTTACCTAATGACACTCTTGCAGGCACAGCTCTGTGGTCTATCCAGAAGGAAACCCAGGATAACATGACCATTAACGTGGCAGGAAAATACGTTTGGAGCAGAAAGAAGAAAATATGGCGACGTAGAATAAAGTTAATGTAAAGGCGGTTGTAACGACCTATTGAAGAAAAATGTTAAAATGTGAAGTGAGCAGAAACATAAGCAGTCATTAGAAAAGGCATGTTAATGCCACACAGATAAAATATAAAGAAAAGGGGAAGGGGAGAGAAATATTGAAAGAATACAAAAGGAAGAAAATAAAAATGCTGATAGACTAGTTGTAGGTGTGAGAGAGACAGAGAAAGAGAGAGGGAAGGGGGAGGAAAGAGGAGAGAATTTAAGTACTGTATTTTTCCTTGTAACAATGATGCTGTCTATAAAACCTCACTGAAAATACAGTAACTTTATCTTATTGCTATAAACCAAGTATCTTCCATAAAAAATGGGAAACAATGCTGAACTACACAGCCTAGCTGCCCCAGCAAGTTCCTCAATAATGAAAGTCTGTAGAGACTCTCAGTCATCCAGGTCATGGTTGTCCCAAAGTTTTTTTCTTTGAAGATGTTTCACTTCTTATCCAAGAAGCTTCTTCAGCTCTAACAGGATAGATCCTTCCGTTCCCTACTATCCTGTCAGAGTTGAAGAAGCTTCCTGGATGAAAAGCGAGACATCTTCAAAGAAAAAACAAGAAAGTCCAGTTCAATAGTGAAGGCGTTGATAGTTGTAATTCTGTAGTATCTGGAGAGATGTCTTCTCAAGAAAGTTATTGTCTTTTTTTTTCTTTTTATTTTATTTTATTGTGTGTATTAAATATATATATAACAGAGAGATACGGGGTGTGTGTGGGGGGGGAAATGTAGTTGGGATGGATTGCCACAGGTAGGGGAATAAGAAACGATACTAAATTATAACCTATTAAATGAAATAATAAATGTACAAGAATGATAAATGTTAAAACACCTGTAACCAAACGACATAATGAATGTGATGATGGGCTTTTTTTTTTCTTTTGTGTGTTTTTTTTGCTCTTTTCTTTTTTTTTCTATTGTTGTGTGTATATGTTGTCTATGTAACAAAAAAAAACATTTATAAAAAAAAGAAAGTTATTGTCTTTTTGTACTTTTCCTCTGAAG
This sequence comes from Thamnophis elegans, assembly GCF_009769535.1. Classification (NCBI taxonomy): domain Eukaryota; kingdom Metazoa; phylum Chordata; class Lepidosauria; order Squamata; family Natricidae; genus Thamnophis; species Thamnophis elegans. Next base: position 20,639,330 of record NC_045544.1, read on the forward strand.
CCTGAATTATACAGAAAGTGTGTTTGATTTTTTAAAAAAAAATCATATATGCTGCTTTAACAATATCTACCTCATTTTGTAAATAACATGAGAGAATGTTGGAAGTCTTATTACAGCTATATTAGATGAGACAGCAAAGAAGCTTTTAAATTATGATTAAATAAATTTTGTTGATCATTGGTTTACACAAGATGCTTTATTTACATTCCCCAAGCAACTGTCTGAATACAGAACACAAGACCACAGTGATGTTGTTTTTAAAATTCTGTACCGGCATCAAAGATTTAAATATGTACTTAGCAATGAAGCTCACTTAAGAGACTTTTAAAAATTCAGTATCTCAGTTACCTCCAATACTATATGCTGCACAGGATAGTTGGGAGAATTAAAAAGTGTACTTGGAAGACTAAGTGGGCTGCCTGAGTTTGTCAGAGGAAATACAGTCAAAAAAATTAATAAAGAATGAAAGAATGGAGTGAAATGTTCTTGCCATACCAGTACTACTATAGAAAGCAAGTCTGGAGGTTGTATGAAATTTTTGAATCAAGAATTGAGACAAGGAAATCTTTTCATCTGTTTTTAGAGATTCGGTCCCGTTTTTCCAGTATAACATCAAATCTTCATCTGTATATGCATCTGCAAAGGTAAGATGTAGAAACAGTAAAGTAATTATTTCACCAGTCAGCAGCAAAATTATGAAATATGACAATTAAATAGAGCCATGTGTTTTGTGACTCCCCCAAAACCCATCAGACTACCCCACTCTATACTGATTTTCTAAATTTAGAGGTTGGAAATAAATGAAAACTACATTAAAAAGCTTCAAATGGGTTTCATGCAGTTAAGAGAAACAAAAGTAGTTCTCCAAAGAGAAAGTAGTCCAGAAAATCAGAGTCCCATTAATCTACTGGACATGGTCTCCCCAATGCACTCCCTGCTTTTTTTTTTAAAGCACTCCATGAGTTCCCCGTTCACAAACATCTTTTTTAATGCTTGTTGAATATGAAAAGGCAGAGGAAATAGTGTATTTTTAAAGGCAGAAGAATGGATACTGTAGGTTGGCTCTGCCTGAAAGCACACAAGTAACCAGCTCAAGCAGAAATAACGGATATCAGTAAAGTCAACAATTGACCGCTGTTTAATTTGTTATCCCTGTAGTTTTACTACCAAAAGATAAATAAAAGCTACTGACAGCTTTCAAGCTCCAATGAACACGTCTGTGAATCTAGGGGGAAACGACTGAAGTCCATATTGCACATTGCTGTCACTGTGATCCTAGAAATATAAAAAATTAAGAGGTAAGGGAATAAGAAATGATACTAAATTATAACCTATTAAATGAAATAATAAATGTATAAGAATGATAAATGTTAAAACACCTGTAACCAAACGACATGCTGTATGTGATGGTTTTTCTTTCTTTTTTGTGTTTTTTTTGTTTTTTCATTGTTGTGTGTATGTGTTGTCTATGTAATAAAAATAAAAATAAAAATTATTAAAAAAAATTAAGAGTTGATATCATTACAAAGAAAGACCTACAGGTATGGGATTACCATATTTTTTTAGAGTATAAGACGCACCAAGATTTTGAAGAGGCAAATTAAAAAAAAAGGTTTTTGCACTCTGAAGATCTCACAAAAACGGCCCGTTTTTCATGAAAATGGGCCCTTTTCTTCAAAAAAAGGGGGGGCATGAATAGCCTTTGGGAAGGTTGTAGAGTGCTCCTGGGGGTGCCCCCCCCCAAAACGAGCAAAAAAACCTGCCCATTTTTTGCGAAAACGGGCCTGTTTTTTGTCCCAAAAAAAAAGAGTCCATGCATAGCCTTTAGAAGGCTTATAGAGTGCTCCTGGGGACTGGGTAGGGGCAAAATTGAGCAAAAAACAGCCTGTTTTTAGTTCATTTCTGCCCTCCCCAGCTCCCAGTAGCACTCTGGCAGCCTCCTAAAGGCTATGCATGCCCATTTTGGTGAAAGGGGTGGGGTTTCAAGAGGCAAAAAATGCTGTATTCAGTGGATAAGATGCACCCATATTTTCAGCCTCTTTTTCGAGGGAAAAAGGTGCATCTCTTACTCCAAAAAATACGGTAATAGAGTAATATATGGATGAATCCATGTAGAAAAATAAGAGTTGATGTTATCACAAAAGAGGAGCTATAGCCATGTGATAAATACTGTCTTGCCCCGGCATATAACTTTTATATACTGCTGTTGCTCTCTAGCCCCATCTAGTGTCCAGAGAGACAAATACCGAATATATTGTTTGAAGCTGACCCCACCCATTAGCCCGCACTCTCAAAACAAGTGCACGCTGGGAAGCCAGACTGCATTTCCTTTAGCATTTGGAGAAGGCAGAAGCACAAGAAGAATCCATCTTAATCTGCTGACCCCACCCCATTACCCATTAGCCCGCACTCTCAAAACAAGTGCACGCTGGGAAGCCAGACTGCATTTCCTTTAGCATTTGGAGAAGGCAGAAGCACAAGAAGAATCCATCTTAATCTGTGGCACATGGTCATCCAAGGACAAACCCACATCTCACGCACAGAGCATCGCTGGTGAGATTTAAATTGCTTGTATTTATCAATTGTTATGTTCAGCAGTAATCTTGTATTTGGTTCTCATTGAATGTATTCCTATTTTCCCCAGTTTCACCATATCCTGTTCTTTCAATAAAGCATTCAGATCTAAGCACACAATCTGTTTTATTGGAGGATAGGTGGGTTTAGCTGCAGGTCGAGCTGCACACAGACTAACGTATAAGGAGGACAAGACAAATACAGTAATACATGAAGCCACATATTCATATTTGAAATCTGTTCATGAAACAAAGATCTGCTTGAATTACAATACTGGAGGAAGAATATAGAAATAACTGTGGGATTACCTCGTGCTATAGAGCACATGGCCGTCTGGGAACACCCGCAACATGATGTTGTCAGTGGTGGTATCATGAATGAAGGATCTTTTAGAGTGGACAAAGAAAATGTCTGGCACCCAGATCTTCTTTACCAACCGTCCATCAAAAGTCATGCTCCTGTTCGTACAACTGGGAAAGGAGAGACGCTCATCCTTCCAATAATGTCTCAAATACAGTGTCATTGTAAAGTCCTGAAACAAAGTGTGGGGTGGTGGGAGATATCTTGTGATTATAAAAAACTAGATTAATTGATAATTGTGGGTTTTTTAAGATATCAGAAAAAACTCAAAAGAAATTGAACCATTCCATCACAGTGAAGAAGGCTGTCTCCCAATGGCCATCTGTTGCATCCTAGATGCTCTCCAAATAATATTACCTTAGTTCACATATTGCATGATTGGTTTAATGATGGTTTACTGAATAGGCTATAGTTGCCTGGGAACACATTAAACCATTAGGATGGTCGGTCAAGTCCAACCATTATTGCATTTCTTGCACAAATGTGACTAGTTCCTGGGAGAATCAACTCAAGAGCTTGATTTCCTTTTAATAATAAACAAGCAAACATTTGAAGCCAAGAAATAGGTCAAGGTTTCCTGAGAGACCTAGTTCTGCATTCTCAGAAGCACAGACATTCTCTTAATTTCAATCTCTCAGTGTTACTTCTTCATACATTAGGCTTCATTCAACTCCAACTAGGCTTCATTTTTAAGAAAACCTATAACAATTATCCCATTGACAATATCATATTATTTTGATTGCTGCACCACAAAAAAATCAGTTAGTGCAATAAATATTTATACATACATACATACATACATATGTCTTGGTGTTCTATACCATATAAGGCATACACAAAAAGAGAAGATCAAGAACACAAGCCAGACCCAGAAGAAGATGGAGACAACATCAAAGCATCAAATAACAATGGTTGAGGCCACCAGAAAGGCAAAAAGCAGAACATTGTATCTTCCTTGATGGAGGGGAGGGGAGGAGGAGGAGGAGGAATAATAATATGTTTTCTTTAATCTGTGGGAAAATCCAAGTCACATCTGGTTTTGGATAAGAAATCTAACATTAACAGTAGCGTACCATATTGACTTCTGAAATACTGTCCAAATTTTCAACCTGCACATCCACTCCAACAGGAATAGCTGGACCTACAAGAGAAAGAAACTGAGATGTTGAATATAAGTAGTTCTTGCTTAATGATTAAATGAAACTTCTGAAATGGGTTTTTCTTTTCCTATATCTATTAAACAAAGAACAGCTCCTTTGTAGAGACATTGAAGTATTAATATGTCTTCCCTCCAGGAATGAGGGTGGGTGGAGGTTGGCTGTAAAGATACCGTGTTTCCCTAAAAATAAAACAGGGTTTTATTTTCTTTTAACTCCCGAAATAAGCACTTGGCCTTATTTTTGGGGAGGTCTTATTATTTTTGAAGTGCAGGTGGCTCAGCCCATGGATCAGCTGATCCAGAGAGGGCCAGAAGTTCTGTCTCTGCTTCTGGCACACTCTTGCCAGCCCTAGCATCGCTGGGCCTGCTACTCTTTTTGCGCCTGCCACTAAGAGAAGTGGCACAGTAGCTAGGTGTTTGTGGGAGCAACTTCCGCGAGGCCATTCTGCATGGATGACGGTGCATGTGGGGCACATGGAGCATATTCCCCACTTCTCCCCCCCAGGAAATGGTGGGGACTGGTTGTCCATGCGTTTAAATATTTTAGGGGAGGGCTTATTTTCATGGGACGGGCTTATTTTAGTACATGCACTCAAAAGGCCAATTCGGGCTTATTATCTGGGGAGGTCTTATTTTCAGGGAAACAGGGTACAGTTGGCAATGGGAAAGAGCACTGTTGAAGCAAACAGAGGGCAGGGTTCAACTGGGAGTTGAAAGGGATTAACATTTCCTTGTGAATAAAAGAATGAAAGAAATGCCCATTCAAGGACAAATGTCCACCTTAAGTTATATTTCAGCTGCATATAAATGGTTTCCTCTTTAGGATTTGTATTTGTAATATTGAAATATGTTTTCTCTCTCTGTAATGTACATTTAAGGCTAGTTCTTGGACCATGCACTGCCAAGCCTAGCTATCAGATTTTGCTGCATCAATTACAAAGGAGATTTCCTATTTTCCCAGAGCAATTGGATCAGGGAACTAAAATAGGTGACATCACCCCTCTTGGGTCAGATGTGATGAAAAGCACTCAGCATACCATAGTAGAGGACAGTGTTAAAAAACATACTAAGCAACTGTAGCTATCGAACAAGTCTTATAACAAAATTACTGGGCATCCTTTTATGAATTAAAGCAATGATGGATAGAAGGCTTCTTTTTTAATAAAAACAACTTAAGCCTATAGGTCCACAGTGGATTAAATTTAATGAATTATTAGATGCAAATTAACTGTGCTTTGTGTTTCTAAGGCTCCTTCAAAAGCAGGCAACAATGGGGCGTGGAGAAAGATCTGTAAGGATCTTTCACAAAATGAAAGAGCACCAAGAATCTTGTATCATTTTAAATACTAACGAACAGCATCAGTATTCATGCATCCAGGTGCACAAAGTACTAATACTCCTATCCAAGCGGTGAGAAAAGGCTTCAAGCCAGAGAGGAGAAAGGAAAATATAAATTCCTTGTTTTTCTCAGCAGTGCCCTCTGAGAAACATATCCCTGGAGAATTTTATGGCATGGAGTGTTGTAGTAGTGTCTCCTCCATGGGACCAGCCTTCTGGTCCTCAACAAAAATAAGATATCCCAGGATCGAGTGAGAGCTAGAGATAAGAGAGAGTGTTGTGGGGCTGTTGTTCGTTTTTTTGCCATAAAGAGATATGTGTGTAGCAGCTCTGTGATACCAATCTTCTCCTAAATATTTCGGTGATCCTATCATATCTCAAGGGTTAGGAATAAACTATGCATTTTGAAATACATATAATACTCTCTGTCTCGTTTCTATCCTGCTTTAATCATGAGGTGGGTGAGAGATGCTGTTCCTGCAGCTTCGATCCAGGATACTTCAAGAACAGCAATTGGTGGATTCCAACGCTTCTTCTTGCCTTCTACTCTGTGTTTCATCCTAGCGGGGGGGAAAAAAACAGGGCAGGCTGGGCAACTGGTCCCCGTGATGGATGCTTCAGCCAACTTTCAAGCTGAGTGACAGATAGTCATAAAAAGATGCCTCCTCCAACCTGCTCCTGTGCTTGTCTTCTGTCCTACTGACCAGTCAGCTAATCTGTTTTCAGACACGGGCTTAGCACTCTTTCGGAAGAGTGATAAGCAAAGGTTCAGAAATAATACAAGTAATACCTCATCAATGTGGTGGAGGGTCTGAAAGGACTCTCAAGGGGGCCCTCTTATGTTTCACTCCACTCTTTCACTCCCCTCCCCTCCCGCGAAGAGGAAAAACTGACAGGCCTCTTGTCAATTTCACCAGAGGTCTCATCTATGCCAAACTGCTAACTGCTGCAAAAGAATGACAAGAGCCTGTGGACACCAGCAGCGAGAAGTAGCCTGTGGAATAGGCAAAATAATGCTCCCCCTCAAATGAATTAAAACCAGTAGAACTTATTTCTACATGGGTCATCTTGTCAGCAGTAGTAGTAAAAAGTCTAATGCACTTGTTTGGGACAGAACCAGTTAATACAAAGTGTTCTGACCCCACTCCGTCCAGTGATTAACGCCGACACAGGCTTAGTAGTTTGCCACTCTTTATTTACAGCAATTACAATCCTGTTGGCTGGAAGCCCAGACACGACTCACAGGCAAGAAGTTGGCAGCAACCCAGACTCCCACAGATAAGAGATACAATACAAATAAGAGCTTCTCCAGATTGTTATGAATGGTTGTGTCCTGCAAAAGGATTCCTCCCAAAGTCTCTTCTTATATACTCTCTTGGCAGGGGCCAAGCCACAACCACTTGGGCCTGGTTATCTCCTATGAGTCTGTCTCCTAACTGCTGCCTCTGTTTCTCCGCCCGATGTTTCCTGGCATCAGGGACAAACTTCCTTTGATCTTCCCCACTGCTCCATGCCTCAGGCGCCTCCTGGTAGCCAACCAGCCTCTCTGGTCCCTGCTCTGAGTCCGAACCCTGCCCAGGGTCCTCCACATCCTCCATAGCAGACTCATAGGATTCCTCGCCATCGGAGTCCATCGGCAGCTCCAACGGCTCCTGCTGGGCCACAACACAAAGCTACCTCATAAATTCTTTCCCAGTTTAATTGACCTCTCCCCCCCCCCCCCAGTGACTAGGTAATAAGCTCCTATTCCTCAATGCCCCACACAATGCCATCTTTGCCTCTTTCCAATCCCAGCCTGGATTTTTCGGGAACCTTTCTTCTTTTCAGGATGCAATTTCTCCCCCCAAAATGAGAGATTAAGGGCCCAGGAGACTGATTCCCTCCTACATCTGCTCCTGCCATTTTTTTTTTCCACCATTCTCTTCAGGACTGATTTTTAACTCAGCTGGGCTACTTCATACTAGTGGACATTGGCTGGGGGAAAAATATTTTCTTTTTGTAATTTGCACTATGATTAGCCACTCAATCAACATAATTTTTTTCAATAGCAGTTAGACTTATATACCGCTTCATAGGGCTTTCAGCCCTCTCTAAGCGGTTTACAGAGTCAGCATATTGCCCCCAACAACAATCCGGGTCCTCACTTTACCCACCTCGGAAGGATGGAAGGCTGAGTCAACCTTGAGCCGGTGAGATTTGAACAGCCGAACTGCAGAACTGCAGTCAGCTGAAGTAGCCTACAATGCTGCACTCTAACCACTGCGCCACCTCGGCTCTCTCGCTCCAATTTTCTGGGGTCTCATACAATATCTTGAACCACATGAAATTGATTTGCAGAAAACTAGAATTAGGTTGGCGAATATGTGTTCAGTAACGTATACACAATCACATCCAAAATGGCAGGGACAGCATTTGAAAGAGCAGCATTTTTAGGGAAAAATGTATGGGTAGGGAAGAAAGTAGTACTTCCTCCCATTCATATACTCTCCCTTGCAAGAACAACACCCTGTATCTACATGTATCTTATGAGGAAAAAGCAAAGCTGTGGACTTTCTGCTTTCCTCATAACACCAAGCACATGCCATCCTGCATTCTGAGTCCTAGAAAACCAGGCATTTCATAAAGTTCTGAAGCCTCCTAGAGCTCCAAATTATTTCATAGAATAAAGCTCTGTTTCATTAAAACGATACTTAAAATCATTACATAAAGCTCTGAAATTTTAGAGGCTCTGATTTAAGGAGCTTTCCAGAGAGGTCTTAATAGAGCATCTTCTCAGCCTGCCAGGGTAGGGCATGTACAACTACTGTAGACTGATGCTACAATCTCTTTCTCCCTTGGAAAGCCCTTCCAACAATTTCTTTTACAAACTGAAATGGAGGAGGTTGAGAATTTAGACAGCTATTTCTTAATTATTTTTCCCGAGATCCTCTTTTCTGAACAAAACTCCTTTCATGGTGCTTTCCTACCTTACAGGGAAAACATCCCAGCGTCTTCAATCTCTTTTTCCTGAAAATAGGAAGACCCTTTAGATACCAATTTTCAATACAGCCTTTTCCTGTAGTACTTAAACAAATAAATCTAGTCTGACCTAATCTTTTTTTTTTCTTGCCAGGAAAAAAAAAAAAAAACAGGTGATGGAGGACAATGCTTCACACAAACACAAACTGAAAGGATGGAGATTGCACGTGTGAATCCTGCACAAGCCAATTTGACTGCCCCCAAGTTTACATTCCAAGATTATATGAATCATTCCAATTCCATGGAACTTGTAGTTCGGCTCTTATGGTTGTTCCTGTTCACTTTCAGCCCCAGAGATCCCCCGCCTAAAGGACCAAGACGTTTCAGTCACATCAAACCTTCAGACCTCAAAAAAATAAAATAAAATCAACCAGGAGGCTGAGGTGTACTGAGACTTCTCAGAAGGTACCTATTCATCCTTGTGTGCTGGGTTTAACTGGCATGGTTAAAAGATCTGCACGAGCAATCACAATAATAACCTCTTCAAGGAAAACACTGCAATTCAGAAGCTTTATATTGCCTCTTTTCTTGAAGAATGCAGACTGCAGTAGCTGGGACTCAATTTTACCTGAGGCACCTAGGTGGGATGTAGGTGGTTTGACACCTGCAGTGTCAAATTTCCATGTAGAAAACCAAATCCAAGGAAACCTCTCAAAGCTCTGGAAACAACTTGATAGTTATATACTAGATACTGTAGGACACTGTGGTCTTCTTCCACCTATGACAATGTATTAACAACAATAACATGTAGCAATTAGGTTTGCCCTTGAAGTGGGCCCATTTACATTTTCAGCTGTACGTCCAGATTAAAGGCCTTCCAGTAGGAGCTGTGTGTTCTGAGTTGGGGATAGAGGAAATGAATAACAACTCTGCTACAACACGTTAGGCTGTTCTTCCACAGAAAAGATAGTGCTATTTTAAGTATCAGCTAAAGCTGCTTATTCATGGAATCCCAGTTGCTTTCAGTGGAAAAATGAGCTGACCTAGATGAAAATGCTTTGACTCAGAATTTGAGGAAGGGAGTCTAAGAGCAACATTTACATAATGGTTATAGGTTAAATATTGGAGCAATTAATGCCTGAACATCTGCTAGCAATAGCGAAGTCACTGGCACTGAGGAATCACTTAGGAAGGGTCAAAACAAGTCAGGTCTCCTATATAGACAGAAAAGGATTTGGTTGAAGGGGAAGAGAGGCCACAAGCGAGCAGAAATATTGAATGCAGGTTCATACGCAATCTATCTTTCCCGTGGAAGTATGGCATTTTGGGGGAGAGGTCAAAGGGCAGAAAGGATGAAAAAATATTACAAAAGAGGCTGCAATTTCCTGGGGTTTTTTTCCTCCCCTTCAACTTGAAGGGGAAAGGTTGTTTATCAATTATGTAATCTATTTTATGATTTACACTCTGGCATTTTGTATTTCCTGCCTTAAATAGCAGCAGGGGCATCTGCAGAGGTGGTCAACAACACTGAAATAGCAGATGCCACTGGGCAATGGAAGCCCAGCTCCCTTTTAACATGCTTCTCACATATAAAATAGGGCAAGCTTTGATCGGCCAATCACATGCAGCATTTTGCCATCACTGACTGCCTGACTTGCTGAATATCAGAAATATCAGCCCAAATGATTTGCAGCAACAGTAGTTAGAAGGTTTCTGAAGCTCAGTTGAGGAGCTTGTCTACTGCAAGTGACCCTGTACTCCTCCTTTGTCCCAAAGTAGGATTCAGGAATCGACTGAGACAAAGAACCACAACCCAGGATTTGGGATCCAGTCAGAGAAACCAAGCTTGGGCTCTAAATCATTGCTGAGAAAAATGCACGGCTTTAATGTGGTAAAATATAAGAAACCTAAGCCAACTGGTTTTGGGCTAATAAATATATTACTTACCTTGAGTTCTGGGAATGTAGTCAGTTCAACAGAACAGATATGTTGTGTGTTTTCTCTATAGTTTCAAGACCTATAGCTCCCCAGTAGAAGAGTATCATTTAGCAAACCAGATTTCCTGAAAATGCTTGACAATAAGATGGACATACAGTCCTTCCATTTGTTCCTGGAAAGTCACTGGTACATTTATATTCTAGTTTTAGCAGCACTCCGAAGTCATCATCCCACCATCCAGTTGGGAGGCTTCGTTTCAAAAGTAGCTTGAAGCAGCTTCTTTGGAGCTTCTAAGCTGAACCATTCAACTTTACAGAGATGAGTAAACACACATTTCTTACCTCCAAAGGCAGGCCTCATGGAGAAATCATGGTCATCTACTCTCAGAAGTCTTTTGCTGTTCCCTGGCCAAGTTTTGGTCACGTCATAGTTCTTTTTATATGAGTAACTAAATTGAAAAACAAGAATACAAGCTATAATTTCTGATAACTGTGAGAAGGACCACTTTAAAAAGTAATTTGCTAATAATAATATACTGAAATTACATCTTTCCAAAGGGATTCCATGCACTGGAGTGACCGTGAAATGATTTGCATTATTTATTAAATGCATATGCTGCCCGTCTCACTATCCAAAGTTATCATGATGGAACAGCATGCCAGCATATTGAGTCAGTTCTAAGTCCCAACATCATACCTTTGTGCTAAATTGGGACTATAAAGAACTTTCCTGAAGAAGCAGAGAAAATGTAGCATAAGAGAAATCCTTACAATATCATATATCTGGATCTCTAGTTGTGCCTGAGCATAAGCGGAAGTGTAGGAATCGAAAACATGAAAACTGAATGCACTGATACTATCGGTTACAGCAGTAGCCTTTCCCCAACCTGGACCTCATCCAGACAACAATGATCCTCGTGGTGTTAGGGTATTATAGACCAACAAATTCCCAGGGCATTTCTACTTTAGTACCTTTCATGCTGACCAACACAACAGAATCTTATCTACAGTTACTCCTTAGCAATAGCAATAGTAGTTAGACTTATATACTGCTTCATAGGGCTTTCAGCCCTCTCTAAGCGGTTTACAGAGTCAGCATATTGCCCCCAACAACAATCCAGGTCTTCATTTTACCCACCTCGGAAGGATGGAAGGCTGAGTCAACCCTGAGCCGGTGAGATTTGAACAACCAAACTGCAGAACTGCAGTCAGCTGAAGTAGCCTGCAGTGCTGCATTTAACTACTGCACCACCTCGGTAAGTCCTTGACTTACAACCATTCATTTAATGCCCGTTTGAAGTTACAATGGCACTGAAAAAAGTGACTTAGAACCATTTTTCACAAGTACAACTGTTGCAGCAGTCCCCATGGTCACGTGATCAAAATTCAGCTGATTCATATTTATGATGGTGCAGGGTCTCAGGATCATGTAATCCGCTTTTGCGACCTTCTGAGAAGCCAAATCAATGAGGAAGCCAGAATCACTTAAAAACTAACTTAACAACTGCAGTTAACTATACTTAGCGGCTGTGGCAAAAAAGGAGGTAAAGGGGCAAAACTCACTTAACAACTGTCTCACTTAACAACAGAAATGTTGGGCTCAGTTGTGATTATAAGTCAAAGATACCTGTACTTTTTAAAAAAATATTTTTTATTAAATGTTTTGATCTTTAAAAACAATAGGAAAAACACAGCCAAGAAAAAAACACAATAAGACAAAACAAAACACAGAACATACATAACAATATACAGTAATTTTACAGCTTTCTCTATCGGTTTTCCTTTAGCTTTTATAATTCTCGCTTCTGCATTGCCTTCCTCTCACTATAATCTTGTACTATAATGTAATAAACATAGTATTAACACTTATAATAGTATTCATTATTTATATCTCCATATATTTGTATTCTCTATTTTCTGTCTTGGCTTCTGTTTTCTAGCCACTTGTACATTTTATTCCATACTTTATAGAAGTCCAATTCTTCTCTTTCTTTTAGTTCTATTGTCATTTTATCCTTTTCTGCGCATTCGAGTATTTTCCTGATTGTAGTTTCATCTGAGGGTGTATTGATTTTTTCCCAGCTTTGTGCGAAGGGAATCCTGGCTGCAGTGAGTATATGTATGATTGTGTTATATTATGTTTCTGCTGTGGAGAACAATATCTCTCTTCTCAAAATCCTGGCCGACAAACAGCCACCTCTGTAGTTGTGGGGGCATTGAAATGACCTTGGTGCTCTCCAGAAGGCTTCCTATCGGTGTTAATCACCACTTGGAAGTCCTTGTGGCCCTTAGGAACAGAATCAACAGCAGCCTTAAGTTCCAGAATATACTTGTTATGTTCACACAGCAATTTCTGCAGTTGGCTAACCAGTTGTGGATTAACGCCTGGGTAGATTCCATAATGGATGTCCCTCTCATTGTCATCATCAGCATAAAGTATACATGGAGAAATGAAGACTGCTGCTGAGTCCCGCCACGGTACTCCTTATCCTGTGGTAGACCTGCTCCTGCACTTTGAATGTTGGCATAAAATTCCCTCCTTCACCTCTCTGGCTCCAAAAGATGTCTTTTGGAAGCATCCATTGTACTTCTGGACAGCAGAAAGAAAGTGCTTTGCCGTTGGATGCTGATGGGTGAGTAGGCTGTGTAAGCGTTCAGGGGAGGGAAGTGGACTTTACCGCCACTGCAGCACATCCCGGGACTCTCATCCTGCCACTTTAGAGCATGGCATCAGGCACAGGGTAACCAGGATCTGAGATCAACAACTTTTCCCCTGGAGCAATCAATCAGAAGTTCATATTTAAAACCAGACAAATATTAATCCAAGGCAATGATCTCATTTGTGACTGATTAACGTAGGGGTTATTAGATGTATACTTTTTTACAGCTACTGTCTTGGGGATGAGTTTGATGATGCTTGTGTGTAGCTTCCCTTACTTGTGTTTTCCTAATCGTATCTGCAAATCTTTTTCTACGTTTTATGCCTCTTTTCCCTTTAACTGGTGCTACAGTAGAAGGAACATATTCCTCTGAACTGAGGAAGAAAATAAGGGGGTGGGGGAATCTGTCTCTGCCTACCAGCATCCATCGGTATTCATCTGGATAGCGTCTTGTCAGTGTGTGAGAAAGTTGAAGGGCGTTTGGAAACTCCCTAGGTGAGTAAGGAGGAGACAGGAAAGCGCCTGGGTGTGGCTTAGCTGAACTGTTCTGTAGTAAAGCTGCTTGCTGCTGTGAAAGTAAAACTGAAACTCCTCTCCTCTGCTTGTATTTTGCATTTGGAACAGATTTCTTTTCAGGTGGGGAGGGGAAGTAGAACTCCTTAGCATCAGAGTGTGTTAATAATAATATAGGAAATACTAATGCTCTGATGGTCATTTCGAAAAATCCTTTCTTTAGTGATCACCTAGAAGCCAAGAGGAACATATGTGGCAAATTTGAAGTATGTAGGCTTTACTGTTCTGGAGATTTTGTGATGATTTGATTTTGATTTGATTTTATTTCATTTATATGCCGCCCTTTTCCCCAAAGGGGACTCAGGGCGGCTCACAATTCAAATCAGGGAAGGGGGGTACAGACAGATGATGCATGAGTGGTATTTCGCTTTTATATAGATAGATAGATTAATTGCCTAAATTCATATAAATAAAGACATACAGCAACAGTTTCTCTAAAAGGTACAGTTAAACATAACTGAATGAAATTTTGGTGGTGTCAACCCAACCATATGAACTTTGAATTCAGTGTACTCTGTTTAAATGAATGAATAATAAAGGTAAGCAAGACTGCACTGTACTGGATAGCTAAATAACCTGGTTCTTCTAATGCTCCTTCAAATGATTATTTAGCCAAGGATATAAAATCCAGATGACTATTAGATAGCAGCAAAGAGATGCAAAAAGCTTACTATTGGCTATCATCTATCACAGTGTTTCTTAATTTCAGCAATTTTAAGATGTGTGGACTTCAACTCAAAGAATTCTCCAGGCAGCAGATCTAGCAATTGGCTGGATCTTCAAATCTGCTGGCCCTCTTAGTATGGAGATAGTTAGGCATTAACAGTTCTTCAGGAAAAGATACTGACTTGCCTCACTCCCAAACTACAGAACACATTGGTAAACAGGTATTGTTGCTAATCTTGCTAAATATCTGATTCTTGGGCTGATTTGATATTGCAACTGTAAAACTATACTAATATGTACTAAATGAAATTACATTCTTCATTTACTGTATGTGTGTATCAGGGGTGGGTTTCAACCGGTTCGCGGCAGTCCCTGCGAACCGGTTGGTCGGCGAACCCGGAAGTAAGTAACTTCCGAGAACGGCGAAGGGCGCGGTGCGCCCGCCCGCCTGCGGTCCTTACCCGGTTTTGACGGGTTCTGCGCTTCTACGCATGCGCAGGACGCATACAGTGCCTGCGCGATCCTCCAGGAGCAGCTGGAGCGTTACGCAGACGCTAGTACGCATGCGTGCACCACGCGCGTGCACGAGGACGCCGTCGGCCCCGTTTCAACCGAACCGGTTGGAACGGGGCGAGAAACCCACCCCTGGTGTGTATCTATACAGGTAGTCCTAACATACAATTCATTTAGTGACTGTTCAAAGTTACAACAGTAAAAAAAATGACTTACGACCATTTTTCACACTTACAACCATTGCAGCATCCCCATGGTCATGTCATCAAAATTCGGATGCTTGGCAACAGATTCATATTTATGGGTTTGTAGTAATCTGGGATCATGTGATCATCTTGTGACCTTCTGACAAGCAAAGTCAATGGGAAAGCCAGATTCACTTAACAACTGTGTTACTAACTTAAGTGATTCATTTAACAACTGTGGCAAGAAAGGTCATAAAATGGGGCAAAATAACTGTCTCAGTAACAGAAATTTTAGACTCAATTGTGGATCATAAGTTGAGGACTGCCTGTATATCACAATTCTCCAAATGTCTGCTCCAATAAAATATGGTCAAAACCTCTGAAGTTTGGGAACAGGATTTGTACTACATATTTTAAAAATGGTGTTTTCCAAAATTTTAAAATTGTGCAGAAAGTTCCAAAATGAATTATTTACAATTAGACATCTCGAAGAATTTGTGCATTATCTATAAAACTCAAGAGAAACCTTAGTTTGCAGCACCATATCTGCATGCCATTGAGAGAAAAACAGATTTAAACAGTGTAAATCAATACATAACTGTTTTCAACCAACCAATTTTACTGTTAAAATAGTAGGAAAAGGAAGGGCTTATGGATCCCAATTCCCTGTGAAATAACATTGCCGTATGCATGCATTGATTAACAGCTTGATAGCAGATTAAAAACAGATTAACCAGAGTCAACCATCTGGGCATTTTTGATGCCACTTACAAGGCCATCTTCAAGTTGTCTTTTTCCTCCTCCTTCCTTGCACAATCTTCCATGTTCCCACAGAAGAAATGTTTGGGAAAGTTACTTCAAGTTAGGGTAACCCTAAATCTTAGTCTACATACTAGCATGCTTTATTTGAGCAGCATTAGAGGAGAGTCTTGCATTTTGACAACCTGTCCTTTAGGCTTGATCTGTCTACTCAAGACCACAGAAGTCCAAGTTGAAGAGCCACAAGAAAAGAGGGTAAAACAATGAAATCTGCCCTCAATTATGCCAAAACAATATAGTAATTGTTTGCTCACACACTGCCTAGTGAGCAATATTTGTGCTTCTGTTTAAATTACATCTAGTACATATCATGCAAATGTTATTCAATTTGTCTCCTCTTTTTTTCTTTTGGGTGGGATTCAGTGCATGGAGAAACAAAGCACGCACAGATACAGGTAGTCCTCGACTTACGACCACAATTGAGCCCAAGATTTATGTTGCTAAGTGAGAAATTTGTCAAGTGAGTTTTGCCCCATTTTACAACTTTTTTTGCCGCATTTGTTAAGTGAATCATCGCAATTGTTAAATTAGTAACTCGGTTGTTAAATGAATCTCGTTTCCTCATTGACGTAGCTTCTCAGAAAGTTGCAAAATGTGATCACAGGATCTTGGGATACTGCAACCATCATAAATAGGAGTCAAACATCCAAATCTAAATCACATGACCATGCGGATGTTGCAACAGTCGTGTAGAAAAATGGTCATAACTCACTTTTTTCAGTGAACTATTTGTTGTAAGTCAAGGACTACCTGTACTCTACTTACAACCAGTTACTTAGCGACTATTGTAAACTACAACAGAACTCACCAGGGCTATCTGGAGATTTGAAATTCCAAAAGGCAAGTTCTTTTTGCCTTTTGGTACTATCCATGGGGTTTTCATGGCAAAGATATTGGAGTGGGTTGCCATTTCCTTCTCCAGTGGATCACATTTTGTCAGAGCTCTCTGCTATGACCTGTCTATCTCGAGTGGCCCTGCACAGCATAGCTCATAGCTTCATTGACCTACGCAAGCCCCTTCGCCACAACAAGGCAGTAATCCATGAAGTGGGGCGGAGTCTGGGCAACTGGATGGAGATAGCAGAGTGTTTTAATGGCCGGATGACCTTCCTGTTGCCAATGCGGAGTTTTGTTCAGAAGATATATTCTCATTATGCCCAGAGAGAGAAATATCTGCCTCTATCTAGGATTGAACTCCCAGCCTCCTGATTGTGAGGTGAGAGCTTCACCTCTAGGCCACCGCACCACTAAGGATGCTTAGAAACGTGCTAATTAAACTACATCACATATGTGCTATAAGTAAAGCCAACTAACATCAACGTACATAGATTGCTCTATGAGCAGACAGGAAAAGCCTGAGAAATTTGCCTTCTCTGCCCAACTGAAATGAGAAAAGCTGCACCTGAAGGACCACTTGGCTCATTTTACATTTTTTACTAATACATTCTGCGTGATATTATGGATAGAATACTAAATATTTATCTAGGAATCCTTGGTGCTCTCTAAAATCGGCTGTTTGCAGAGGTTTTTTTTATCCAACTAGGCAACATCTTCAGCCAATGCTAAAAAAGAGTGGGCTTTACTCTCTTTACATAGCATGTCCTATCAGTATTGAAGTTGTTGTTTTCCCCTGGTTAGTTCCTTGATTAGGCTGTTGTTTGCTGTTTGTTAGTCTGAGTTGGTTATTTATTTATTTATTTATTTATTTATTTATTTGTTTGTTTGTTTGTTTGTCTTGTATGCCGCCCACTCCCGGAGGACTCTGGGCGGCTCACAAAAGACAAGGGAAAGGGGGGAATGAGACAAAGACAATATATTAAAAACAAAACCAACATTCACAATTTCCGTGGAAGTAGATGCTTCTCAGCTCCCCCCAGCCTGCTGGAACAGCCAGGACTTGGTGGCTTTGCGGAAGGCCGGGAGGGTAGTAAGGGTCCGGATCTCCACAGGGAGATCGTTCCAGAGGGCCGGAGCTGCAACAGAGAAGGCTCTCCCCCGGGGAGTCGCCAGCCGACATTGGCTGGCAGATGGAATCCGGAGGAGACCTAACCTGTGCGATCTAATTGGTCTGAGAGAGGTAATCGGCAGGAGGCGGTCTCTCAGATAATTCCTTTATTAGGAATTGTTTGCTGCTTGATTATCTAGTTTCAATCCTGGTGTTAATTCCTGTTTATCTGAATGCTGACTGCTGGCAAAGAAGTGTTCTGGTCTTTTTGTTTCCTTTTGAATGGTCTGTAAATGATGCTTATGCCTATGTATATCAATGGTTGATTTGTTGGGAGTGTCAAGCTGAATTTCCTAGCGTGGTCTAAGATGCTCACAGTTTTCCCAGTTGAAAGTATGATTAAGTCTGTCCATATGTTGTGAAAGTAAGGAGTGTTTTATCTGGTCTTCTCATTGCTAGTTGGCATTCATGGATGTGCTCTGCTAATCTTTTGCCTGCCTGTCCTACATAGTGGCTGTTGGAATCTTTACACTGTATATTGTAGATGATGCCCATTTTTTTTTCTTTTTCAGCTACTCAGTCTTTAGGTTTACATAAGATGTTTTGGAAGGCTTTAGTTAGTTTGCATGCTAACCATGCAGAGGCAAATCCCATATATCTCACCCATTTGTTTTATTAATAATCCAGTATTACAGTCATACAAAAGGGTTTCCTTGCTAGTGTTCTGTCCCTTCTCCAGCATTTGTCCCCATTTTTACAGTGTACTTGTATTTGCTTCCATGTTAATCTTCATATCATATTTTCCTGAGAAAATGCTATCAGATGAAAGGCCATTGGACGTTTTCAGCAACCGATTATCTAGTTCAGCATTCACACCGGAAAACTGTCTTGTGCAAATCTGGTACATCTTTTTTTCTCCACTGAAACTTTACTATTCTTTTACCAAGTCTTAACCTTTCCCCCAAATCCTAATCTTGAGCTGTACATCCAACAGCAGATAAACTCCAAGCCTATATAACCTCTGAAATCCTGACTGGCATGGAATAGCAACAAGCTCTTGGGGAAGATTTGGAAAAGCTTAAAAGATGAAAAAGTAGGAAAGGGAAGAAAAATCTTATGGTTTTGCTAAATAAACCTGGCTTGCACGCCTGAGTTAGCCAAGTGGGCTGAAAATAAGCAATTCTTACTGGACAGCAGGTCAAAACCAAGATGTATTCAAGGTTTGGCAACTATTTTAGGCTATTTTTCCCCTATATAAACATGCTATTTTGACATGAAATCAGATAAATTTAAAGATCTTTCTTGCTATTCCACATCTGTTTTTCATCACTAATACTCAAATCATTTGCAAATAAATAACAGGACTGCTGCAAATTTATTTAGTAATAAAACTTAGTGATCTAAACATTATTTCTCTCCAACTAAACATGTTCAAATTGCATTTTCTTAAACTGCAGCAATTCTTTAGATAAATATTTTTCTCCCTCTCAAAACTTTGGCCCAACATTGCCCAGTACAAGATTCTAAGTGGAATCCCAGATGAAGATTGTGCTAAATACAGAGTTTAGCATCTCTCCAGAAGCTGCCTTCTCTATTAAATACTGTGAAAATACGACTTGCTACATAACAGTGTAAAAACAATTCAGGATTTCCTACGAAAGTATTGTGTGCTCTCAGATTGCTTTCAACAAAGCTAGTGTTTCTGACGGGTCACGTCAGCAACAACCTGGTTTGTGGTCGAACTCCCCCTGACTCACAAAGTCAAGAATGAAAACCACCTGGATTTCAGAGGCATTCTTAACGCTAGTCGGGAAAAGAAATCTTGGAAATAATACACATTTATAGTTACTTAGTACAATGCGCGCTCTTTACAAACTTCTTATGCAGGAACGTATAATAAAACTCGCAAAAACTACCCCTCCCCGCAAACACATACAAGTAGAGGGAAACCAAAGGAAAAGGAATAAATGGATTTAACCGTAAGGCTCTCCTTACTTTATTTTTTGCACCTGCGCTTCTGCCGTCCATCTCCCTTTTTTGTGCTTCCTACTTTCTCCGAGAAGGGCCCCGCAAAAGATCAGCAATATGAGTTTTGCAAAATACAGCATACTTTGGGAATCAGCTCTCCCTGTGCCTTCCGTCCAGCCGCCTCCTGACGGGTAAAATGCACTCCGGTTTAAACATCGAACTATCTGCATCTCTCAAGCGTTGCATTTGTCCGAGCGACCATTCTTATTAGAAAAGCTGCTTTTTTTTTCTCCTCCAGATTTTAAACCAGCTTCCTAAACCGTCTACCCCACATCCATTCCTCCCCTCCTTGCTCTCCGATTAGCCGTCCCTCGGGAAAGAAAGTAATCCTGGCTGGCCGTGTTTCCACGGAGTTCTGCATGGGTGGCCAACAGCCAATGGAAACGCGGAATGGGATGCCATGCGCCAGGCTTTGGGCCAATCAGGGGACTTCGGGGACGGGAACGCCCTTCTCTCCGGCTTCTCTACTGTTTCTTTTTTAATTATCATTATTATTAAGGATTGCTATTTATCCACTATGTTTCTCCATTGCTGCTTATGGAGAGCGAGGTGTTCGGACCTGAGATTGGGGGGGGGGGGGGGGGGGGGAAGGGCGGTTGAAATAGCTGCTCAGTGGGAATTTGGAAATGCCCTAGTTGGTCATTTCTTTCTAACTCAGTGTTTTTCAACCTTTTTGTGCAAAGGCACACTTTTTTCATGAAAAAAATTACGAGGCACACCACCATTAGAAAATGTTAAAAAAAATTAACTCTGTGCCTATATTGACTATCACAGTGGTTGAAAAACACTGTTCTAACTCTTTATGTCTGTTTCCTTTTTTTTCTCCCTTTAGTTTTCCAGCCAGCTGGAAACTCCACTGTTACCTTCATTCTCTCTGTTTTGTGTCAGTCAGTATCTGCCCCTGTGGTTAAATCTACGCGAAAAGCCATGGTTTGTTTGCTCCAACCATTGTTTAAAGTTATCGTAGTTTAAATTACAAGTCAAGACATTAAGCCATAGTTTACAAATCAGTGGTACGTAAAAATTGTGTTTGGCTTAAGAGAGGGTTTCGAGTGCAGTGTTGGTCAAGATTTTAAGAAAAGTACTGAATTGGTAAAGGCGTTGGATACTTTGTCTGCATCAAATCAAGTTCCTTTCCTTGTGGAGTAGAATAGTGGGATTACTTGGTATCCTACTTTTCTTTTTTCAGTATATCATTTTTATTAAAATGTTTTAAGAAGTAATCCAAGCTAACGTATAAGGAAGAAAAAAGCAAAATAAAAAAGTAAAGGAGCCCTTGAAGAGAATAGGAAATTATAAAATACTTCCAACATTTTTCATAGCTGCTATAAGTACTGATATTTTTTAACCTTGTCTTAAAGTTACGGTATATTACTCTTTTTTTCTATAATCTCAAAATCATGTTTTTCATTTTTATGCAAAAAGTATGGAAAGCTTCCAGTTACCAATAAATGTATATATTTTCTCTGAACAAAAAAGACAATTTATCCATTTCAGCAAAATCTATCAACTTCCCCATTATTAACTTCCATAGTGGGTAATGTTGACTCTTTGTATCTCTGTGCATATGGTAAACTTGCCTCAGTACTCTACTATTGAAATAATCTTGCATAACTTTTTTTCTAATCTTTTATCTATTCGCCCTAAAATGAAAAATTCTGGAGTCCATTGAGTATTGGTCTTTAAAATCCTCTAAATCAAAGTATGTATCTGAATATAAACTTTTAAAGTTTTATTACATGTCCACCAAACATTTTTTAAAAAGCTAAAAGAATTTGGATTCGAATGCATACTTTGATTTAGAAGATTTTAAAGATCAATACTCAATGGAATCCAGAATGTCTATTTTAAATGCCACCAAACATGGTGACTCAGTGGTTAAGACACTGGGCTTGATGGTTGGAAAGCCAGCAAGTCAGGTTTGAGAGTGGAGCCCAGCACGACAGGATGAGCTCCTTTCCTTGCCCCCGAGCACCTGCCAATTTAGCAGTTTGAAAGCATGCAAATACCAATAAAGATACCATTTTGGTGGGAAGGTAATAGCGCTCCATGATGTCTTGCTGGCCACATGATGTGGAAATGTCTTCAGACAGCACTGGATCAATGGCCTTGAAATGATGATGAATATAGAATAACAGAGTTGGAAGGAACCATGGAAGTCTTCTAGTCAAACTCTCTGCCTAGGCAGGAAACCCTACACCACTTCAGAGAAATGGTTCTCCAATCTCTTCTTAAAGACTTCCAGTGTTGAAGCATTCACAACTTCTGGAGGCAAGTTGTTCCACTGATTAATTATTCTAACGGTCAGGAAATTTCTCCGTAGTTCTAAGTTGCTTCTCTCCTTGATTAGTTTCCACCCATTGCTTCTTGTTCTACCCTCAGGTGCTTTGGAGAATAGCTTGACTCCCTCTTCTTTGTGGCAACCCCTGAGATATTGGAACACTGCTATCATGTCTCCCTTGTTCCTTCTTTTCACCAGACTAGACATAGTTCCTGCAACCGTTCTTCATATGTTTTAGCCTCCAGTCCCCTAAACATCTTTGTTGCTCTTCTGTGCACTCTTTCTAGAGCACCATTCCCTATAGTCAGCAATGACTGGCTGAGTAAAATCCACAGGGACTCCTTTTATTCATTTAAAATATTTCAGATAATTGTAAATGGAAAAATCACTTGACAACTATTCCTTTCTGCTATTGTTTTCTTGATTTGATTTTAATTCCAGATATTTCTTGCTTACCCACAAATGATATGTTTGTGCATATGACCTGGTCCTGATCATTGCTATTTGACTAATTGCCAGTGGAAATGATTAAACAAATTAGAAGCTGACTGCATCCTGAGGTGTAGAAGGGAGAGAGTCAGGGGACAGCTTTGAAGAAAATATTCAGAAACTGTTGCTATGTGAACAAAGAGGACAGAGCATTCCTTAAAACCTGGAGAAAGAGATAGTACTAGGAAGAAGCTCAGACTGGGTCCTTCCAGGATAAAAGCTTGAGGGGGAAAGCACAGCCAGCTTGCAAGGCTCGATTACTAGAGCCCATTTCAATAGAGTTCCAGTCTTCCTGTGGAGTCAGTTTCCTGATCTGATCTACTCTGAATGGCTAACAACACGGCCTTCTAGCTCCTACTTGGAACAATTGCTTGCAAAGTCAATGAATGTAGCAATTAAGCAAGCTCAACTAATAATAAAACTTAATTTTCTGAAGCATTTCTTAAATAAACTTATGAAAATATTCTAACTTTGTTGATGGGTTTTTAAAAAGCATTTTATTTTTTAATGATGGGCACATGAACAATCAATTCAATGCATTATGTATATTTGTGAAATAAATTATAGTCAATGTTTGGGTAAATATTACATAACAATTTGGGGGATTCTCAGCTTTAAAAAAGCAAAATATACACAACTGAATATTTTAAAAGTAGCCTTCAAAACTTGCAAAAGATTATTCTAGGTTCAGGACAATTAAAAAGTAAAGTATATTCTGTTCTCCTCACTTAAAAAAAAATGCTCAAAATTTACAGCGTTTCATTTCCTGGAATTTTTAGGTAGGAAATAAATGTGCCTAGTATATATTACTAACTTTCCTTTATTTAATAACATTTACTATGCAAACATTTCTGCATTTCAATTTAAGGAGCCCTGTCTTGAATAAACCTTTATTGTCTTTCTATTTTTAATAATTATCCATAAATCCATATTGGCATAAAACACAATTTTAGGGTTGTCAGTTAAAAGTACCCATCAAAACTTGTGCACAATGCAGTAATTCCGTTCACCCTTAAATATCCTGCTAATGCAGAATATTCTCAAAAGACATTTTGGGTAATCTGTCAGTTTGTACAGATTAATCAACCATTACCACTATCAAAGTGTATATTCCTTGAAAATATTAATGTACCTCGTCAGGTACATTGGCATTCACTTTTAAAATGAGAAAATACAAAAAGTAATCTTATGTAAACAATCCTCATGACATACCAAACATAGAACATTTCAATAACACGTTCAAGTCATTGGTTTTCAAAATGAGAGAATCTCATAATTCAAATACATATTCATTGGCTAGATATATACGTCTAACGACTAGTACTGCCAATGCTAAAACAAGAAGGAGAATCAGCATATTGGATCTCATGTGGCTTGTGTTGACTCTTGGCTGCTGAACCTGATTGAAGTTGGTTAAACCTGGTGCTCTTCTGTGCTGGTTATGTCTTTGGCGGGGGCTCACAGAAGTATTATTGGATGCAGGTTGAGAATGGATCTCTTCTTGATTTGAAGTGGCAGAGTTGGTTGGATTTCCAGACTAAAAGTGAGAAAAATGAATTCAGCAAAAGAGAACTGAAAACAAAATGTCCTACATAGTAGAATTATTTAGCCAGTATTTAAAATGAGAACAGCTTGAGTTAACTATTATTTATATAAGTAGAATGTTGCCAATCGGAATCAATATATTAGTATTAACTGTTCCCAGCACAACGGGGAATCAATTATATTTTAACACAAAGATCTTTGAAAGTCCATAGAACAGCAGAGCATGACTGGCAAGGGGTGAGAGCTTTCTAAAGCTGGTACTGAAGAAGCTATCTCTGGATCCAGTTAAATTACACAATTATCTCCCTGCTTCCTTTCCTATTTAAAGACCATTGTTGAGCAGGCATATAAGCTATAGAGTACGCTATATTTGGACCTCTTTTAATCATAGTCCAGCCCCAGAGAATGGCACTGGATCTTGTGGATGACCCTCATCAAAATATGGATGAATTATACCTCTCCTAATTAAACTTAACTTTCACTGATGTTAAGATACCATGAACTACTTGGACTGCCTACAAGGGTTGAGTTCCTGCAGGTATCTGTTCATTCTACTGTATTAATATCCACAAGAGGATACTGGAAGAGATTATATAAGGCATCATCTTATGGGGAGGGAGGGAGGGGGGAGGGAGGGAGAGGGAGAAAGATCAACAAGGGGATCCTTTAAAATATTAATGTACTTTGAATAACTGAGTATTGATCATATGTAACTAACAAACTTGATTATGGAGGATGCTTACTCCGAATAGTCCGGCAATAGGAATAAATAATGTTACTTAAAACAAGGTAATAGCATTCTGTTTACATATTTTCCCCAACATAAAATAAGGTGATTATTTCTGGTGTTCACAATGGGTCAGTTTCCAAAAAGAAAGTAAAAGAGCGACACATATCAAACCACACATTCAAAAGTGATGAGCCTTGTAGAGGAAAAAATAAAGTTAAATGCCATGAAATTGAAATTGCATATCAACAAAACTTTATTGGGAAAATCTATGTAATATTGGCATGTCTACCTCTGTTAAAAAGCTGAAAAATACTCTGTACCCAGGAACAGATGCTTTGATGTGATTTGACATGATTTTTTTAACCAATCTGTAGCCCATCAACTCTAAAAACCCATACACCCACTCATACAGCTTAACTGGGATTTGTCTACAATTTATCAGTGAATTTAGATTGCATCTACAGTCATAGCAGCAGCTGTCCTGGATAAACAGCAAGTCTCAGTTACTTTCAAAGTGGAAAGATTATATAACCAGCTCTTCGTGGTTGTATTAATATGTCATAATTAAAAAAAACCCCACACACAATATGTCATAATTTAAAAAACACACAATAATTTAAAATGGATAAAATTAATCTCCCTTCATGCAGTTATATTTACTAAAGTGTTCGTAAAGAAACAGGAAGCATGTTTAATAAGTAAATGCTGAAAATCATTAAAGAACAAAGCAAAACTCTTATTTCTTATGTACTGTGTATCATTAAAGATTTGGGCTAACAGGAAACTGGATCTATGAACAGGTCCTTACTGTGGTGACAAAAACATTTCTCTAGGTCAGGGGTCTCCAAACTCGGCAACTTTAAGATTTGTGGACTTCAACTCCCAGAATTCTCCAGCCAGCATAGCTGGCTGGAGAATTCTGGGAGTTAAAGTTCACAAGTCTTAAAGCTGCCAAGATGGAAGACCTCTGCTCTAGGTATACAGGTAGGTAGTCCCCAACTTACAACAGTTTGCTTAGTGACTATTCGAAGTTACAACAGCACTGAGAAAAGTGACTTATGACCATTTTTCACACTAATGACCATCACTGCATCCCCATGGCCCTGTGATTTACATTCAGGTGCTTGGCACGTGGTACATATTTACGATGGTTGCAGTGTCCCAGGATCATGTGACTCCCTTTGGCAACTTTCTGACAAGCAAAGTCAACGGGGAAGCCAGATCCACTTAACAATCGTGCAGCTAACTTAACTGCAGTGGTTGACTTAACCAATGTGGTAAGAAAAGTCGTAAAATGGGGCAAAACTCGCTTAACAAATTTCTCACTTAGGAACATAAACGTTGGGCTCAATTGTGGTCGTAGGTTGAGGATTACCTGTATTCTAAAAAGGTAAGCCGCTCAAAGGAAAACAGCTTCCTGACTTGATTATAAGCAGATTGCAAATGGAAAGTGATAGGGAAGTTGGAAGAAAAAGTAATGAGCTACAGCTGATGACGAAGAAGCTGAAAGCAAATATTTACAAACAGTACCTTCAGAAGTAAGGGCAACAAATTCAGTGCCTTTTACTTTTAGATACACGGAAGAGTCAGAAAAAGCAAAGACTATAGGGACATGCAAAAAAACCCTCAGTGGTTTTAATCAAGGCTATTGGGAGGGCCAATGATGTCAAAATGGTAGATGCAACAGAACAATGGAAAGCTTTTTACGCATGTGCAATAGAAGTTAAAAAGGGGCAAGAGTTTGTCCAGTCATGCCTATCATTTCAACATAACTGATCCACTCCTATTGATACCGCTGCTTTCAATCAAATGCTAACATGTACAGTCTTAGACTTACAACCACAACTTAACCCCACATTTCTATCATTAAGCGAGACAGTTGTTACGTGAATTTTACCCTTTTTTACGACTTTTCTTATCACAGTTGTTAACTGAATAAATGCAGTTGTTAAGTTAGTAACAAGGTTGTTACGTGAATCTGACTTCCTCATTGACTTTGCTTGTCAGAAGGTCACAAAAAATGACCCCATGACTCCAGGACACTGCAACTGTCATAAATATGAGTCAGTTGCCAAGTATCCGATCATGTGACTTTGGGGATGGTGCAACTGTTATAAGTGTGAAAAACAGTCATCAGTCATTTTTTCAGAACCTTTATAACTTTGAACGGTCACTAAATGAACTGTTGTAATTTGAGGATTATCTGTATTTAAATAGATTTCTAATTGCACCTAAGCAGTATTAAGTTGACTTTTCCAAGATTGTGCCTCATTTATGAAATACCCACCATTTCACTGCTGGTGGTATCCTGGAATGCTGGAGTTGTAATTTCTTGTTGGTGTTCAGAGGAATTCCCAAGGTGATTAAATTCTGACATATCTAAAGGTTCAGTAACAGATTTTCTAGATGAATTACCTTCAGCCTTAAGCAAAATGAGAAAACACCATAAATTATTACATCAAAGGGACACTGAAATTCTAATCAATTAGGGGAACAGATGTTATGTAATGCATTTTTCTTGCAACACTATTGAACACTTTGTAAGAGTTATATTTCTGCTTAGGCATCTTGTTAAATTTAGGAAAAGATGTTATTAAACAAGGCAAGGAATTCTGGAATAGATGATTGATTGAAATATGACATAGAAAGAAAATCAAGATCCCTTTTTGTTTTTAGTTTATTAAATCCCTGAGGAGCAAACAAAAAAACCTCCCATATCGTTTAAATATAAATGATGGTAGATATTAGGAGGTGGCAATGAGATGAACTCCAATTGAACGCCAGGTCAGTCCACAGAATGCCTTTCCATTCTTATGGGAAGAAAACATTACTCCCATAACCCTCTTTGAAGTGCTTGCAGCATTATTGATTTTGAGAACTTGCTATGTTTTCTCTTGTGCAATAGCTGCTGGAGAGGGAAAGGTGCATGTTCATTTATAAATATAACCAGTTAAAGTAAAGGCAAAGGTTTCCCTGTCCAGCGGTGTCCAACTCTAGGCCACAGTGCTCATCTCTGTTTCTTGGACAAGGGAGCCAGCATTGTCTGTGGTCATGTGGCTAGTACGACTATGTGCCAAAAATGCATGGAACACTGTTACCTTCCCACGGAAATGGTACCTATTTATCTACTCACATTTGCATGCTTTCAAACTGGGAAGGAGCTGGGTCAAGGAACAGGAGCTTACCCTGTTGCCCAGCACTCAGGTCTTGATCCCAGGCTGTCAGCTTTCCAGCTGACAAAGCTCAGCATCTTTAACCGTTGAGCCATTGCGCCTCATAACCAGTTATAATGCACCTATTTCCAGAATGCAATCTATCCTCTCCACTCTTTCTTCATCCTATAAAAAACCCTCTATGATTCCCACTTATCTTTTTTTCTTCTAGAAGCTGATCCAGTTCTAGAAAACTGGATCAGCTTCAAAACTAACCACTGGGCTGTAGTCATCCATCATTTTTATTTTCTCAGAAATGTCATAAGGTCTATCTGGGACATGGAGGCTCTGCAGAATACGCATGCACAGACGTAATACAGAACCTGGCAAGGACCACACACTTGCATCCCTAAACATCTTATGGAGGATTTCAGCTCTACACCCAGAATGCTGCAGGATTTTTTAAAAAACAAGATAACAGAATTTCCAGCCACATATCAAGTTCTGGTCTATAGCCATGTTTGCATTATTTTTATTATTTAAAACACAATGGAGATTATTGCTTCTGAAGTCACCAAGGGATTTTATGATAGCTATTACTATGCTTAAAGGCACACTAGTATTCTACTCAAAAATGTTAACTTTTCTCAAAATTTTATTTATATTAAAAAAGCAACCAAAGCAACACTTAAAAATCCTGCTTGCAAGTTAGTCTCACTACAGGACTGTAATTAGTAATTTTTTGTAAAGATTGGCACCCAACTCTTTCAGCAGTATTATAAAGTATTGTAAAATAATAGGATGCATCAAGTTTAAATGCAAGAAAAATACTCCAGTAACAATGAGAAATGGGTATGATTCCTTATCCTTCTTGAAACCTGCTACAACTTGCTCCTAAGCACTGGAGAGTTATTTGGAATAAATTTAGAGAAAAGGGGAACATGAGGAAAAATTAAAATTCTGCTATGGGCGCGGGACCTGACGTATTTCACCACGTATATTAGATGGATCAATTTTTAAATCAGACATAGCTAAGAAAGAAGGCAGAGTATAGATTCTGTGAAATGGAGATAGAACAATGACTTTCAGGAGAAATTTTCCCCTTTAATCCATGTTGCTTTGATTGGTATTAGCTGCTGGGCAGCACTAATCCACCTCCCTAGGTATTGTCCTATGCACCAAAGTAATCAAGAGAAAAGAAGAACAAATAGTTATTTTACTTTGAAATTGATTTGCCTGGCAAGTTCCTTGGCTTCTTGATCAGCCTGGCTTGAGGCACTCCCTGAAGTTAATGGTAAGAGGACTTCTTTCATAAGTGAGCCACATCCTTCACAATAGAAATCTTGAGACCTAGGGAAAAATAGCAGACCATATGTTAATTTACCAATCAGCAAGCATCAACATAACATATTGCATGCAATGCTAAGCCTTGCTAGCATTAACCTTGGATAAATGATTTATCTGTGAAATGTATTGTGTGTTCGTGAAGGCTCAATTGGGGATGCAGCAGTGCGCACAAGCTGGCAGAAGATCACATCTTTCCCCAGACAACTGCCAGAGCAGTTCTGTTTACACATCTGCTGCATAACTCTATGCCCAGATGTTTAAGATTGTAAAAAGAGTAGAAAACAAGCCATCATCTTGGTTTTGTTTTAACTGATTTACAAAGGTGCAAAATAGGAGGAAGAGTAACCGAGGGTGAAGTCATGATTCCTTCAATCATTTGCAGTATTCTAACTGTTCAACAAATCATATAGGAAATAAATCTTGGTTTATTTGAAGTATGAAACACAACCTGAATAACAGGGTATTATTTGGAATTAACAGGGAATTAACTATGACAAACAATAAATTTAAATGGCAATGCTAACTCAATGGGATTTACTTCTGAAACAAGTCTGACTAGTTAATGAATGCATTTGCATGGCATACTAAGCTAGAATGCTTCTCCATCAACCTTTTCATCTGGTCCTTCTGCCCACAGAAACAGCTAAACAAATTTATTTGATGACTTGTTTGGCTACTTTTTTTCTTCTTCTAACCAGATAGAATTAGAAGTCATTGCTTGCCCTGACTTGACTAGGCAAAAAAACCAAGTGTGTTCCTTCACATTTCATGGAAAATAAACCACAGACCATGGTTTGTTAGCTGCTCCCATGGTCAGGAAAAGACAAACAGAAACAGCAAGGACAGGTTTAGCTATGTGTTTTCCAGAAAATGTAATGCAAACCAGTATGACCTCAATTGCCATTCTTTTCTGAAAGTCCATAGACTGCAGTACACTATTTTCTGTGAAAAAATCCAGCCTATTTTATGAATTTTGAATTATATTATATTCAAAATTACATTAAAAAAATCAAAAACTCTAATATGGGAAAAATATTTTGTTGGAGAACTGGATACAATTTTAGGGAATAAGCAATAAAGTGATATGCAATGTACTTTTGGCTTTTAATTTTTTAGAACCATTGTTTGTAAGCAAACATCATGCAATCACCATGCCAACCTGAAAAACATTTTCTGCATAAAATTTTGACCCTAGTAAATTTTTCCATTCCTGGAAAATCTCTACTCACAGAAAACCACATTTTTTTTCTGAATCCAGGCTATACCTGAACAGAGCTCTTGACTTAAGTACTGTGGACTAATTAAAGAAGTGTGTAATTGACTAGTTCCATTTTATAAAGGGAAAAAAAATCACAAAATATTATGATTAAAATTTTATGATCTGAATCTATTAAAATAGATTCAGATAGTTTTAAAAAATTAGGACAGGTTGGGTATTCATTTTACTAATGAAAATTTCATTTTCCTATCTAGAAATTGATCAATTAGGTAATTTTACAAAATCAATTTTCTTGCCCTATTAAATTAATTTAAGGCTGAAATCCTGAATTCCCTCATCTAGCGGTAAACTTGAATGAATTAATGGAACAATTCTGAATGTATATAGGACTAGACAACCTATAACCTATGGGGTCATCTTTTCAGAGACATTTCCTTACCTAAACATAGAATCAGAATGAGCAAGAACAAAAAAGCAGTAGGAGTAGAAAGTGACTCCAGCCAGCCTAACCTGTAGCTGACTGCTCTGTGGCAGCTGATGCTGAGACTGATCTACCTGGCTTCCAGAGGACTTGGATGGTACCATTCTTCCTGATTTCCAGCTGAAAAGGCGGGGCTAAGGCAGAACTGGTCGACTGAACCTCTGGGTGGCAGTGTTGAAGTGACCACAAATTTGCCAAATTTCAATCCTATGGGTGTCATAGATCCTAGATTTTTGATGCATTCTGTAAATTATCCCACCTTAGTTCAAAAATCGTTGCCTTCTGATGCAGTGTTTTGCCCAGTTAACGACAAGACAGATTTAGTAGTCTATAGTATTGTTACTGTCTATATAACATACTTGAAAAAGCTAATAATGGAGCCAAAACAGAATCAAATGCCTAATTCCACAGCAACAAGATTACAGATTTTGAGATTACAAATAGGGAAGAACCTAATGGCAGGGTAAATAGATAATGTGATGTGTGATTCTAGAAGCATCAGTAATACAGCAGGCCTTATCACACATCAGTAGAAGCCTCTGGTGTTATGATACCATAGGATTAAATGTGACTACAATCTAAGACCTTTACAATTTCATAGTCCCAAAAAAGGTGAATCTCAGTGGGTATTTGGAATAAAAATCCGCTGAAAAAATTCTAGAAAAATATAAATGTTCTATCAGAAATTAAAGAGGAAAGGAGATGCTTTATTTCCATCAGAAGTTCTCAAAATGAAAATCATACTTAGTGATCTATGTACAAAGGCATAATCTGTGCTGTCCCAAAATTTCTTATGCTGCCTCTCACCTGCCCAAAAAGATTTGGATAAGTGGCTAAAAACTAGGCAAGTTGAAAGGAAAGGAATCAATATAGGCTAAAAAAAATGATAAGGCTAAGAACATGTGGCTTTTGCTACCCCATTTCCCCCTGCCCTACCACAGATAACCCCCAGTGTAATGTTCACAAGCAGTTTTAAAAAGGTTGTACTATCTTGATTTAAAATATACTCTCAGATACTGAAAGGCCTGAAAATCTATTTCAAAATCCAAGAACATTTTTTATTCAGAAATACAATTGAGATAATTGAGCTTGTTTCACATAAATCCTAACCCCCATACTTCTTAGCCAGTGCTCTTCTTTCTTCAGGTGTGTAATCTAAAGATCCTATGGCTCCTTCCCCTTTTGTTGGCATAAATCCAATAATAGCGAGCAAGGCAGTTCTTACTGTAATAAAAATAACTTTAATTAGCTATTATACACAGACAGAGAGAGAAACAGAGAAAGAGACAAAATGAATTATAAAATCAGCTGCACTGAGCTACTATGGTCTTTTTAACAGAGATATGCTTCTTTATCCAACTATTGATACTTACTGCTCCAAGATGGTTGCCATGTTTCAGGGTGATGTCCTGAGATGCTTAAACAAATTTTCTTTCCCACTTCAAATCTACCATTGGCCTAAAAAAGGACAAATTGAGAAGAAGAAAAATCATTTCATCAAACTTTTTTTTTAAAAGAAAAAACCCCTAAGATTTAGCATTACTCATGTTGTGACATATGGATTTGAGGTGTGTCATGGCTATGGTTTTGCTGAAGTAAGCTATATATGGAATGTCAGAAAAGCAGGAAAAAAAACAGCTCAGTTGTGACCTTAAAGGGAAGCTGTGTCGTCACAGTCTTGATGAGATGACCTGGCTGCTATCAAGGGCTGGTGTGGAAAAGTTCTGAGTGAGCAGTCCCATTGGCAGAGGGAGGGAGGAAGCTAAAACTGCTTTTCCAGCATACATGAACAAAAAACTACTTATGATTTCCTAAATAATGGATATGTTTATTATTTTAATCTGTTTATTATTTTAATATAGTAAAACTGTCAGCTTCTGCTTTGCTATCACTTCAGCTGCCATGAAACGGGGAGGGAGGGCATGGTATTTGGGAGGGGTTACTCATTGTGCTGGAGGAAGGTTCTGGAGTTCACCGACTGATCGGACTACGCATGCGTGGGTGTTTCCCGCCAGGACTAACTGCACCGACATTCCATCTTCGTGATGCCTTTTGAAGTTATCTCACACCTGACACTTGGAAGACTTATGATTGGACTGGGACTATGATGCCAAGGGGTGGGGAATGGGCTATTCCATATATCAATTGCTTTCGCGCCTAATTATTCAGACTTCGCTACGCTTTGCCTTTTAACCATTCTTAATTAGTAAAAGTACACTTGATTTTCCACACATGGAGTCTCGTGGTCTTTCTTTCCTAGTTAATTAATGGAGAGGAGCTGTCCCATTGGCAGAGTGAGGGAGGAAGCTAAAACTGCTTTTCCAGCATACATGAATAAAAAACTACTTATGATTTCCTAAATAATGGATATGTTTATTATTTTAATCTGTTTATTATTTTAATATAGTAAAACTCTCAATACCAATAAAAAGAAAACGACTGGAATGGTCCCAAATACCACTTGCTGCTGATAATCATTTTCAAAAATTGTAAACCTATTTTTCCTTTGCATGTGAAAGCAACCATGTCCCATTCATTCTTCAAACATTTCCAATTCTTCCTACATAAAAGAGCAGATAACTGCTAGTTTCCCTCAGGGAATAGGGGGTTAATTTATTTTTTTAACTGTTAGATGAAAACATGACTCTGTATTTCATGGCGATTTTACTACTGAAAGATTTTATAGGTGTGTCATTGTTGTGAACGATGCCTGGTGAAGTGGATAGCACACAAGGGAGGGGAAAAAGGATTATAGCTTAATCCTTAAAATCCAGTGTAATTTAATGCCTGTGTGTTGACAGTGAAAGGCTAGAAAAAACAATTACTTATTTTTTTTCTTAAAATTATTTTACATATTAAGTAATTGAGACTTAGATCTAATAATCTAACAAAGCATTTGTGGTTTTCTAGCTGACACCTGAAGTTTGTTACCGTTAAGAGAATAATACTTGGTGGTTTCATAGGATATTCTGGTGGTAGCACAATTCTTCCATGATAAACTCCTCCATCAAACTCTGAATCTGGAGGACCTCTTACAGTGAAATGCCACTCAAAAAGATTGTCCTACAAAAGAAAAAAAAGGAAATATGAACAGCCAATCACTCTCACTCAAAAGTACATCAAATTAAATTTGAAGTAACATTTCCCTGACTGCTATCATTATGGTTAAATAGGCCACAACTGGCATATTAAAATTTATTTCCTTGAATCAACAATCTGACTTTACCATCCTAATTTAATAGTCCCACTCAGTTGCCAAGCAAGTCGCTACAAATTGTTAAGTAAGATATGATCATGTCTTCCAATTTTACTGCCAGTTTCTCTGTTGATTCTTGTTGGAAGCTAGTTATAGGACATGAAAATTGCAATTATATGACCATGAGATGCTATGATGGTTGTAAATAGGATGACAGTCATAAAACTACATTTTCAGCTCTGACATAACTTCGAGTGGTTGTTAAACAGGATAGTTGTTCAATGAGGTCTATATGTATCATTGTTTTCTAGGTCTACTTGTTTAAGAGCCATACTCAAAATTGGTTGGGGCAGCAAAGCTATCAATACGTAGTTACCAATAAAAGTGAATATTGTACATACCATAGGTGAGGTCAGGATTTTCCCCCTGTGCTGGGTAGAACATTTGAGTGTTTTATTTTCATAAAAACTACCATAAGCCTTTCTTAGGGCATATATCTGTTTCCTTTCCATCAGAAATGGTTAGCAGCCATTGCTTTGATTTTTGACCATCATGATTGAAGGTAGTGGGGAGGGGGAACTAAAAAGAGGTTCAGAATCAAAACGCCCATGCTTGCCTCCTTTTAATTCTCTAAATTTAATTTCTCCAAATCCCTTAGCTATGAATTGCATATAGAAAGGGCATCCACTAACCTCTAAAGGCTGGGCATGATAATGGTCTGTTGCCTCTTTCAGCTCAGCAGCTTCTTTCATTAAACGTTTTACAGCTGAAAGAAAGAAAAAATAACAGTATATGACTAGGTGAAATATTACTAACTATTGGCTGAGCACATCAAAAGTTATTCCCAACACTCAATGATAAAGTTCCAAAATGTACATTTTGTCTCTCAAATGTCATGTTTAGAAAGAGATCATTAACTTGAACATAAATCATGATATTAAATTTTATACTCTAGTTATTTAATGGGGAAAATATTCATGTCCTGAAGGGCAATAGAACATCTGAAAATAAATGTAATTTGAAAGTTTTTGTTTCAGTAATTGATTCTGATTAATCTACAAAGGAAACATTTTAATGTTTCCGAGTTTGCTAATTACATAAGTGATATTTTTAATTGTTGTAAATGAAAAAGGAAGGAAAGAGAGAGGTGAATCACATACTCAGCATGAAGTAATAGAATAAAAATGATGTTCTGTAAGTGGAATTAGAATCCCAAGCACTCCTTGTATTACTTAAAAAAAAGATGCCCAAAGGAATGATCAAACTTTCCTTTTGGGGGAATGATACATACTACAACTAAACTGCTTGTAATTGCTCCCCAATCTTTGAGGACAGGGTTTATGGAGAAATCTTTGAGAAATGCAGGGGTGAATCTGGAAAGAAAAGCTAAGCTTAATGGATTCTCACCATAACTATGCAAGCACATTTTTGTTAGTTTTATTTAGATCTTGGCTCAAATAGTTCTAAGGTACAAGTGCAGTTCACTGGGATCAGTTATTAATCAAAGAAATTGACACAATATTTGAAAAGGCATAAGGGAGTTTTGTCTTAGGAAGTGGTCATGCCTGACTAAATCATTCTAGGTTCAAACTAAGCAGAAAAGATTCAGTTGAATGAGAACAATAGGCTAAACTGCAAAATTCCAAAAATATTCTGGAATAAGATAATGACAAACCATACTGTTGCCAAAAAACCTTCATAGATGTGTTCAGATCAGGAATCAAAATCAATCTAAAGGAGACTGTCTTTTCAAGGAACTCTAAATAATCAGAATGAAAATACAGGTAGTCCTTGATTTACGGTAACCAGAAATTTGAACGCAAAGTTTAGGTTGCTAAGGAAGACAGTTGTTAAATGAAGCACTTGATTTATATGACTTTTTGCCACAGGTAAGCAAGTCATTGCAGCTATTAAGTGAATCATGTGGTTATTAAATGAATCTGGCTTACCACCGTTGACTTTGTTTGTAGGAAGCCAACTGGGAAGGTTGCAAATGATAGTCACCTGACCCTGGGATACTGCAACCGTCATAAATACATGCCAGTTGCCAAACGAGTAAATTTTTATTATGGGACCATGTGGATGCTGCAATGGTCACATATGTGAAAACTGGTCATAAAGTATTTTTTTTCCAGGGCCATTATAACTGCGAATGGTCATTAAACAAATGGTTGCAGGTCGAGGATAATTGTACTTTTAATAAAAACAGCTTGCTATTAGGTATTCCTGCAAGGGTAAAAGGGATTTTTGAGTGGGCTTGCTTTTCACATTATACAAATTATGCAAATCATAAAAATCATAATGCCTTGTCCTCAGATGAGAGATTGCCACCCACTGGATTAAAACATTTTGTTCTTCATTTAGATTATGAAACAGAACATTAACAGACATTAATAGACAGTCAAGAATTATACTAAATAGAAAACACAGCTTTTAAAATAAACCTGAAGACTTTGCATTTTCAACTCTTGGCAACCATTTACCGGTATGTGTAAAAGTTTCTCAAGAATTACCTTTATGAAGGTAATTCGAACTCTAGGAGGAAGTACTGTATCATTACAAATATATCCATTGTTTGTAATAGTATGGTACAGTAAAAATAATTTTAAAATTCCCACAATAAACATTAACAATGCCACATATTGGGGAAAAAAAGCCTTAACCTCAAATTTAAACCACATACTATATTTATTTATCTATATATCCATGTATACCATATATAAACATGCAAATTATGAATTGACATATATAAATTTAATAAGGCAAAAATCAATGGGCCTTATTTTGGTCATATCAACATTTATATAGCCTACAAGAAGTAAAACAATATTTTTATGGGTTTTAGGATGCGTTCAAGTCAGTTTTTTACTTTGGGCAACTACCTGAATAAGTCCCTGCAGTTTTCTTGGCAAAGTTTTTTCAGACGTGTTTGCATTACCTCCTTCCTACTGGTGTGTGTGTGAAAGAGAGTGGGGGAGGGAGGGGGGGAAGAGAGAGAAACAGAAACAGAGGCCCAAGGTCACCCTCTTGGTTTCCTGCTAAAGGCGGGGCTCACAAAAACTCACAGCCTCTGGGTTTCTAGTTTTACCACTCCTACACCCAAACATAATGCAAGCTCCAGTCTCAAAAAGCCATATGTAGACCAGGAAGAATTGTAGCTAAAATCTGACACTTTTTAACAAAGAAAATTACTCGGATTTGGAATGGCATCCAGACAGCTGTATATTCAGAAACACTAGTAAATCAAGACACGTTAGGTTTGATTACACTTATTATACATTTACTTAACATTAACCATAGTTAATATATTTTCCTATTCATGTATTTAATAATCTTCCCTTCCTGTCACATCAAAATGTATAATTTGGTTCCCATTTTCAGGGATTCTATCACCTTTGCTGTTGGTCAAACCTAGAGTTGAATTAGTATTTTTTTCCTCAAAGTTTTAGAAGAATCAGTAGATTTGATTAATTAGCATTCAGTGGCATCCGCAAGGTCCTGCCACTTTCATCATTTTATTGTGGCATTATGGTGCAAGCTCCTGAATATTTATGGTGTGTAAACAAGACATCACAAAGTACAAAAAATAGTGGTGGGACTTTAGTTGCAATGTTGGAACACTACTTCCATCAATATAAACCCCTTTGCTCCCCCATGACTATGCCACAGTAAACATTCAACATAGGAGGCTCCGTAGCGTTAACTTAATCCTAAAGAAATGTGCAGCAGGAGAAAAAGTTTATTTCAGGAGAATTAAAAAAGAAATCAGAGGGACTAGAATACAAGAGCAATAAAGCCAACGTTTGTACAACAGGTCTCATGATGCTTAATGGCTGTAGTCTCTATATGACATTTCTTCATCATCTAATTCATTTCTGAATTTTGGTTTTCCAAATTGCTATCAAATGCCTTTCTCGTCTACCTTCGCTAGTCTTTTAATTTTCCACATATTATTTTAGGTTTATTTTAATATATTTTTATTTATTAAAAAGTTGTATTAACAATGGATCATTACATTTTATTCCAGGATTTCTTCCCTTGTAACCAGATGAGTTTATTTTGGTTAGTGTATAGCCAAAGCTTGGGCATAACAACTGCAAACTTGATTTGGTATTACACAATGAAATTCCCCCAGTTTCAAGACAGGGTTAA
Organism: Thamnophis elegans; assembly: GCF_009769535.1. Lineage (NCBI taxonomy): Eukaryota > Metazoa > Chordata > Lepidosauria > Squamata > Natricidae > Thamnophis > Thamnophis elegans. The sequence continues at coordinate 20,677,637 of NC_045544.1, forward strand.
AATGAGGCATGAGGAAGAAACACCTGTTCAAAGTTCCCTGAATATAAAGAACTAATGAATTGTTCTTCAGATCTTAGCCGTATTGATTCTAAACATTTACTTAACCAATTTTGTTGTATTTAAGTGCAATGACAATAAAGATTATATTTAGGTAGGGCAATATGTATTCAACAAACTGTAATGCAATGTAGACTAGATTAAAAAATAGATGCCACGTAGCCCAAAACTTTTTTATTTTAAGATTGGCTACTGTCACACACTTGCAAGTCTAAATGTATTTTTCTTCCTCCATCTTTTATATTCATATGAATTAGGGGGGTACTTTTCTAAGATGGTTTTATAACTCTCTGTCCTTATCTGGGTTTCTGCAATGTTTACCTACTTGCTGCCTTGATAATGGAGCTTCTCATCAAGATCATCCTATTACTTCCTACATCAGGTGTCCAGCCCATGGGACAGCCTATCCTGGGCAGCTGATAATGTGGCTCCACAAGATCGTAAACTTTTAACATTATTATGTTCTTAAGACACTATCTTAACACTATCATGAGACACTATCATGTTCTACACTATCACAATTATCTTGTCACAATGACTTCCACAAGTTAATGCACTGTATGAAAAAGGATATTTGTTTTAAATTTTCCAGGCAACTTCACTGGATGATCAGGGTTTCGAGAAAGAGAGAGAAAAATGTTTCCATGTCCAATTTCATGCATTCATACATCTCTATCATGTCCCTCTAGTCACTTTCTTTCAAAACTAAATGTTCTAGCTTTTCCTTCTAAACTAAATGCTCAAGCTAATTTTTTGATAGTCCTCTTTATAATTCCGGTGGCCAGTACTGTACATATTATTCTAGATATGAAAGAACATTACAAAGATTTTAGTTTTATTTCCAATCTTTTTCATAAAGGCCTAAGATAGACTTCCCTCTTTTTCACCATTGTTGTGCATTCAGCTATGCACTGTGACTATAAGTTTTTTCCCTTGATAGCTACAAAGTCTTTCTGAAACAAATGCCCATTAAAAAAAGGTAGGGCAGTATGTTTTGCTCTTATTTAATGTAGACAGCCTGTTGGCTAAGCTACTAATTCTCAAACAAAAGACATGGAAACCAAGACCCAAAGACAAAGGTCTCTAGTCTGCTGCATCACTCAGAAGAAAGCAGCACAATGATTTTAACTTTAGTTAGTATAAATAGGGTACACATCTGATACACAGCAATCACTAACATTTTCTTGGTGTGACTTCATACATTTTTTATAATAAATCTATTTACCCAAGCTTTTATCCCTTTGGAAATCTCTTGAAGTTTTTGCCTTATCAGTCAAGACAGGCTGATAGAAGCAATTCGGCATTATATAGTAAGAAAATACATTATTTTCTTGCAGTTCTATCGCTCTTATCTGTACAACTTCAGTATAAGAGCAAATAAGTATTTATATATTTTCCTTATCTTTTTCTTAAAAAAACAACTTTGATCTGTTTGTATCTGTGTAACATAACTTTTTATTATTTATATCACATTTTTATTATTTAATAACTTAAGATGCAAGCATATCTACGGTAGTACCCCTTCCTCCTTGTATTTTTCCCAGAAGAACCAACCTGTGAGGTGGGGTGGGCTGAGAGGGGCATGCGCCCAGAGTCACTCAACTGGCTTTCATGCCTAAGGTGGGACTAGAACAGTCTCCTGGTTTCTAGGTTAGAGCCTTAACCACTAGACCAGGGGTGTCAAACCACGGGTCGGATGCATCATGTGCAGGCCATGCCCACAGCTGTGTGAATGGGAAAAACATCACAAAATGTCACATGACAGCAATGTGATGTGGTGAGGTTGACACTCGTGCACTAGATCAAATTGCCTCTATTATTGTAGCTAACTGAGTTATTTTTCCTTTTTAATATTACATTTGCGGGAGTGTGGACTTCCTTTACTTTTATGGATAGTGCATAACACTGTGAGGGCTGGTCAAATTCTACCTTTCCAACTTGGCTAGATGTATAATAATTAGTGGGGGTCATTCCTGTGCACAATTAATATCTGATGCTATTATCAGACAGGCATATTACAGTGCAGCTTTACCAAGGGTAGCTCTAGTTGGAAAATGATAGTGGGCAGTGATAATAATGGTAACTTTCATTCTTGATAACAGCATCTTGGCTTGACATATTTTTCTCCTCTTCTATTAAGACTATTTTTGTTTTTCTACTCAGAGCAGATGGAACATTTTTCTGTGAATGCATAATCATAGGGTAACAGTTATTCTGAGGAATACAGAGAGGCATGGAAATCAATGGTCACTCTTTCAGCAAATAAAATCTGAACACATATTCTCCTGAGACAATTATTAATCTGTCAGATCTGATTTCTATCTGTCCTACCATGACAGTTTTTGTTGCAGAGAAGTTATGACATTGTTGAATATTATATTTTATAGGAGAGTTCAAAAAAGGAAACTGAATAGCTGAAATATTCAAAAGTTCTGGGTGTCCTTGTGTCTTCAGGGTACTAAAAAAGGAGAGGGGCAGGGAAGAAAATGAATAGAAGATAGATAACACTAAAGCCAAAGTACATTTAAATAATCTCTTACACAATATTAACTGGACTTCCCTGAAATAAAATACTTCACAGGAAGATATCCTAAATATGACATTGCAATTCTTCAAGTAAACAATGAAAAACACCACCATAATAATCCAGAAATTTTAAATCTGCATGAAACCTTATGTCTGCTAGTTTATCTTTTGACAACGCTGCACTGATTTATTTTTAAAAGAAAACCCAAATGTGAATCAAGTGTTACATGACCCATCGAATATAAGCATATCCACTCAATTAATATCCTTTATTCTTTTGGATATGTATATCCCAATTAATATACATTTGGCAGTGGAATTGATAGTGCAATATTGTGGAATTTATGCCTTTATTTTTAAAGGTTCTTTAAAATTTGTCTTTAAGGCTTTTAAGATATGGGGGGAGGATGTCTGTGTGTGTGTGAGGGGGGGAAGAGAATATTATATGCATATTCATGACAGCAATAACAGAAGTTAGATACAAGAACGAAACTAAGAGTCCTTGTCCCGCTCCCCTCCCCTCATCCGCCCGATGGGTTCCGGGGTCCTCCGGCTCCACTCCCTGCCTCTTGAGATAAATCGGCAGCCAGAGACAGACATACAAACCACGTCCCTTGAATGGAGGAAAGGTCCTGATGGGGGAAACGCCGGAGCAGAAGAGCCCCCCGCCCCCCACTTCAAGTACCAAACGGCAGCAGGGCAAAAGGCAAGACGGAGCCCCCGCCGGGAGTCCGGCCTAGCCGTGCACCAAAGCCTCGGGCTCGCGTTAGTGGTGCCTCCCTCCTTCCTCTCTCTCCCCCCCCCCCACTCCCCAGCCCCGGCGCTGTCAGACACGTAGCTGCCTCCCGCAAAAGACTTCCTCGCTGCCCGGCGCCTGCCGGCTTCGCTTGCCCGCCTTCGCTCCCCCTGTCTTCGGCGACTCACCGGGGCTTTTGAGATTGTAGCGAGCCTCCATGACGGAGCCTGCCTGTTGGGATGCTTTCCAGAGGTCCGGCCACGTAAGGCGCTTCGCAGTGACAACAACGCCGCCAGCAGCGGCGTCGAAGCGAGAGGAGGGAAGTGGCCAGGCTCCCTCCCCGCTCCCTCCCTCGCTTCTTCCCGGCAGCCTCGTAAGCTTTGTCGCCACCGCCCGGAAGTTCCCCTGACGTGGCGGCAGCCCTTGATGGCTCTCTTCTGCATTTGGTTTCCATGTAACTTTTAAAGAAACAGAATAGTGTAGCCTCTCTCCGCTAGGTTATTTCGCTTAGGTCCTGTATCTTTTCTTTTATGTGCCCTGAGAGCATATGCCCCAAAGACAAATTCCTTGTGTGTCCAATCACACTTGGCCAATAAAGAATTCTATTCTATTCTATTCTATTTATTCTTATTCTATCCTATCTTATTCTAATTGTATTCTAATTCTATGCTCTGCTATTCTAATTCTATTCTAATTCTAAGGAGCCGAGGTGGCGCAGTGGTTAAATGCAGCACTGCAGGCTACTTCAGCTGACTGCAGTTCTGCAGTTCGGCTGTTCAAATCTCACCGGCTCAGGGTTGACTCAGCCTTCCATCCCTCCGAGGTGGGTAAAATGAGGACCCGGATTGTTGTTGGGGGCAATATGCTGACTCTGTAAACCGCTTAGAGAGGGCTGAAAGCCCTATGAAGCGGTATATAAGTCTAACTGCTATTGCTATTGCTAATTCTATTCTATTTATTCTTATTCTATCCTATTCTAATTCTATTCTATTTATTCTTATTCTATTCTATTTAGTCTTATTCTATCCTATCCTATTCTGATTGTATTCTAATTCTATGCTATGCTATTCTAATTCTATTCTAATTCTATTCTATTCTTATTCTATCCTCTCCTATTCCTATCCTATTCTAGTTGTATTCTAATTCTATGCTATTCTGATTCTATTCTAATTCTATTCTATTCTTATTCCATCCTATCCTATCCCTATCCTATTCTAGTTGTATTCTAATTCTATGCTATTCTAATTCTATTCTAATTCTATTCTATTCTTATCCTATCCTATTCCTATCCTATTCTGACTGACTGTCCTGTTTTTTCTTTGAAGACAATTTGCTTCTCATCCAAGAAGCTTTTCCAGGTCTGACAGGATAGTGGGGAATGGAAGGATTTATATTCCTTGCAGACAGCTTGACCAGCTGCATCCTTTTAGAGGGCCATTGAAGTGCTTGGAGGTTTATCTGTATCCTCAGGGTCATCTGAGTAGTGCTCCTGGTTCCTGTAGTCTGAGGACACAGATAAATTTTCAAGTGCTTCAAGGAGCCTCTAAAAGGAGGCAAATGACCAGCTGTCTGCAATGAATATAAATCCTTCCATTCCCCACTACCTTGTCAGAGCTAAAGAAGCTTCTTGGATGAAAAGCGAACGTCTTCAAAGAAAAAGCAAAGTCCAGTTGCCTCCTGAAAAAGCACCTTTGGGACAACCATGTCCTGGATGACGGAGAATGTCTACAAAACAGGTGCATACACATAGTATGTACTCGACCATAATGTATTTGCTTTTGTTAAGTACCACAATTGCAGTTTGCAAACCATGACTTATTACTAAGTGTCAAGGGTGAACCCAAACACAATTCTTTTTAGACATACTGCATGTAGTAGGCCACATAGTGGTCTGCTCCAGTTTTTTTACTTAGAATTTCCGATGTCCCATATAATATCAATAAGACCAGAGCTATGTTGCTTGCCAGTTGGTTTCCAGGTTGGTTACCATCTTTAAAATCCAACATAGTGGTGTCCCCAATTTGGGTCTGAGCCTGGTGCCAAGGCCGATGAAGGACACCAGACCATGAGGTAAAGATTTCATTTCCTTTTTATTGGAGCGCTCTAAGAAAAGGGGTCCCAAAATGCTAAGAACCCAGGACAAAAGATTAAGAAACCTTTATACATTTTTGTTAAAGCAGAAGGCGGGACAAGCAGGGGATAATAAAAAATATGATCTAAAAGACATTTTAGTAATGAACTAACAATTTGGTCTCCAGCCATCCCTATTCCTAATTCTTGGTTAATGAATGCTTCAGGAGTTATCTAATACACATTCTATTTGCTCCTGGCTTTCTCTATTCCTAACTTTTAGCTGAGGTATACCAGATGCCTCTTTGTAATTGTTCTATCAGTCTTCTAACCACCTAGAATTGTGACAAGTGTTACATGTGCACAGACCACAATTACAGGCATCCAGGGTCTCCTTTTAAGTGTATGCCATAACCTTGCTTTATTTTAGCAGCCAGCCCATCAATAGCTTGGACTCTGCAAACTCTGAAGCAGTGGTGGGTTTCAAAAATTGTTCGAACCTACTCTGTGGGTGTGGCCTCTTTTGTGGGAGTGGCTTGCCACCCATGTGACCGGATATGAAGATGCCGACGACACTTGTCAGAACCACCTTAAATTACCTCACATACAGCACTGGCATCCATAAGAATATGATGTAAACGTGTTTTTTAAAAGGCATCTTTGGTTTGCGTTAAAACAACTTCAACACACGCAATGTTCTGATTGCACCACAAACACAGTAGTCATCCTTACCTTTCACAGAGGCACTGAGTTTTATAAATATGAGCATGATAGTGTAGAATAATCATATCCAAGGACCAGTGGTGGGTTTCAAAAAAATTTGGAACCTCTTCTGTAGGTGTGGCCTGCTTTCCGAGTCCACTGGTGGAACCTCTTCTAACCGGTTCGGTAGATTTGACGAACCGGTTCTACCGAATAGGTGCGAACTGGTAGGAACCCACCTTTGCTCTGAAGGCTCAGAAACTGAAGGGTCAAGGTATGGTCGCAGAGTGTTTACTGAGAGTCCCTATCTTTTGTCAACTGTGACATGAAGACATATGACCATTTTTTTAGAAGCTCCCCATTTGTGGAATATTCACTAGATATAAGGCTGGTATATCCCTAGTATTTAAGAAGCTGTTGGAACTTTGGCGATGAGAAGGTTGCATTTGTAATAAGCAATAGCACCATAAGCCTGAATCAATGGTGGGATTCAAATTATTTTTCTACTGGTTCTGTGGGCGTGGCTTGGTGGGTGTGGCAGGGGAAGGATACTATAAGATCTCAATTTCCACTCCACTCCAAGGGAAGGTTACTGCAAAATCCCTGGTTCCTCCCAATCATTAGATGGGGGTGGGTCCAGTCAGAGGTGGTATTTACCGGTTCTCCGAACTTACTCAACTACTCAAAATTTCCGCTATAGATTCTCCAGAACTGGTCAGAACCTGCTGAATACCACCTCTAGAGCTGAATGTATGAAATGCAATTATGTATTAGAATTTCTCGAATTTGCTGTAATATTGTAGACTACAGACATTGAGGGTACAGCTATACACCACTTGGAATCCTATGATTGAAGTAGAATAAAAGCTCCTCAACCATAGAAATAAATCCAGACTCATGGAGAACAGTTGACAAAAAAATCCAGACTCATGGAGAACAGTTGACCACCCCCACCCCATTTGTATAAATTCCCTTCCAAAAATGAATGAAGCAAGGCACTGCTAGAAGTAGAGAAACAGCTCTCCTCTCTGGCAATGTTAGAAATGTAACTATTGAATTATGGACTACAGTATTCTAATGAATTAAGTAGATTCATTTTGGGTTATGCAGTTCTCTGCTCACATCATTGGAGTTTAGATCACTAAAATGCTGCCCGAATACCTCCAAATATCATTCAAGTACGGTATTCTTTTCCTTGCTGAACTGAATTTGAATTACAGAATGGCAGATAGATTGCTGCCTTCCTCATTCCAAAAGGCCTACCCTGTATAGTACTGACCCTCAGATACATATCCATGAGTTAGGCTTGTCATTGAATTGAGAAGATTTATTTCAGATGAGCAGATCTGGACATACTTGTTTTGTTCAATACAGATAATGTTATAATTTTTAGGCAATATGCAGCTCTAATTTTATATATGAATGAGTTTGTCTATATACTAATGCACATATGTACATATGCATATGCACATACTACCAAAGAAGGGAAAATAAAATACCTTTATATAATTCAAATGGGTTAATCATTCAAATCAGAATTTTAAAAGTAGCAGACTAAGGGGGGGGGATCTTTACAAAACGTGACATTTGAATAACTAATTATCTTTTGTGTCTTTCCCTGAAATTATACTATTAAGGTATTTTTTTACTCTATTAGCAGTCTCTAGTGGATCACTTTCAATGATTGTAACATATTAATAATGAAAAAAAATGATTGTAAAATTGAATATTACACATACACCTCAATTCATAATCATGAGCATTTCAAATATTAACTATACTAACATTTTAAATCCACTCTTTGGAAAAACTGGAAACAATTTTACAATTGCAAGAGAGAAAGTGGCATAATTGCTAAATAATCTCTTGCTTTGATTCCAGAAGGATGATTTCCTTTTAAGCTTCTTTTTCATTTTTAACTTCATTAACTGAAAAGGACAAGCTATCCTCAATTGCCCAATCATGTATCTGATGTAAACAAAACCAGAAGAAATTGATATACCTTTTAAACAGACAAAATGTTGTATATATTTATAAAGATAAGCAAAACTAAAAAGAATCCTGAGATTAGCCATTATTATTTTTTAACTCAAAACAAGTATGTCTTCAGATCCTTATGTTATAATATGCTACTGTTTATCAGAATTCTAGCAAGCATATGCAAAATCAATCAGTTCAAAATATTCAGTGTCTCTTTGAACTATGCCATTGAAGAAATGAATAGGTAGTTTCCGGAAGTAAATCATCCAAACTGAAAATGGTTTCAGGTGTTCCTGCCAAGATGTTTCATATGAAATATCTTTTCTGGAATACTGCAAACAGCTTCTGGCATTCTTAGAAATGTTCCAAGAAAATGTCAAGTCTTCAATCTTTCAATGCTGGTTATTACCAATTAATATTTCTACTAAATTACTGGAGTTTTCTAGCACACCAATCTTGCAATTAAAGGCAGGATCTGTCTGGAACAGGGGTGTCATTGAGAGCCGCATCAGGGTTGTGTTTGACCTGGGGGGGGGGCAGGGTGAGTGTGGTCAGGGTAGATGAGGTTAGCTCAACATCACTTGTGTCGGGGAGGGGCCTGTGGTGGCCTGAGTGCTCTGCCAGCAAAAACAGGCTCCCAAGCTGGTTTGGGCTGTGACGGCCTCCTTAAACACTGTGCAAGCGAAAACGGAGCTCAGGAGGGTCCCCTGTAGTTTTTCCGAGCTCCGTTTTCACTAGGCACAGGAACCGCGAGCCAGTCCTTTGCTGTTTCCAGGGTGGCCTCGCGGGCCAGATCTAAGCACCCCACGGGCCAGCTCCAGCTCCCAGGCCTTGAGTTTGACATTCCTGCTCTAGAATCTAGATTTCCTGCCTTGTTAGTATACACTTTATAGTATATAATGTAAGTCTCAGGAGTAAACAATGTCATTCAATCTCACTTTTAAAAGGGACTGGATATTTCTATTTTGAAATCATTATGTACATATGTGCTTTACCCTTTCTGCACAAAATTATTAAAATCCCAATTTTTATTAAATCAGGGTACTTTTTTCCACTGTCATTCTCAAATGTAAAAATGAACAAACCAGACACAACATGCATCCATTTCAAAATAAGTCTGTTTATCGAAAGTTACTCTTAGGTGGAGACAATGTAAAGAATAAAGAGGATTATTTTTTTTCAGAATTTATGGAATGATTGGGGAGATACTCAATTTGAAAGACTTTTTTAAAAACAAAAATGTTAGTGTACCGGTAAGGACACCTAACAAATGTTTTTATTGCTATTGTACTGTACTTTTAATTTTCAGCTTTTATTTATAATCTTAAGACAAACTGAGGTTGCATTTTGGACTTCATTCATTGTTACAGAGTGAACAATGAACAGATGTTTAAAAGTCATCTTACCATGTTTTCTTGATTGTTCATTTGTGTGCAGCATGTAGGCATACTATGATATATATTCTACTCAAGACTATACATAAAAAGTAACATTTTGTTTATCAAAAGTCCATTTTCATCATGAAATCAGGTGAAAGTGCAAAACAGGTCTGTCCTTAACATGAACACAGAATATGATTTACAGTGTTTTGAGGAGTGGCTAGTGTGGAAAATTCCAACTGAAGAGTACACCAGTCCCATTCGTCTGCTGGTTCTCAAATCTGATACCATTACAGCAAATAATAGGCCTTACGTGCTACCCGTGGGCAATAAGAGTTCAATTACAGTGGCATCCTAGGTGTGCCATTATGTGTGGCCCTTTTATTCCTTTGTACTTGGTTCTGATTCTTTTGAGTTTTGACTGCTTTCATTCTCACTTCAAACACTTCATGTATGGCCTTGCGGAAGCAGTGGAAATTGTAGTCTATTAGTCCTAAGGAAAAAGAAAACACATGTGAATCTGTTTGTCCAGTCTGAAAACCAAGAGGAGTCGTGCTGAATGTCTCACCTCCTCCAAGGTTTCATGGGTTGTAGAGCCACAAAGCAACTTTTTCAATCCTAGTCCTCAAACTTTGGAATATTCTCGTCACAAACATATGTCTGGCTCTTTCCCTCCTTGCATTTCCTAAGGGTCTGAAAATGGGTTCACCCACAAATGCGTGCCCGACAAATGTGCGCCGACAAAACGGCGCCCACTAAAGCGCGCTGACAAATGCGCGCCGACAAAAGCGCGCCATCGAAAACAACGTGAAAACAATGTTAACAACACTAACAACCCTAACCCTAACCCAAAAACCCTAATCGCACTTTTGTGGGCGCGGTTTTGTCACAGCGGTTTTGTCACAGCGGTTTTGTCGGCGCGTATTTGTCGGGTCACGCTGAAAATGGTCTTGTTCAGGTGTACTTTTTAGCTTGGAGAATGGAGCATCTCTTTTTGTTTATTACGTTGTTGTTATTATATTGCTTTTGTTTTGCTACTTTGAGCTCCTGCCCAAACTCATTATTATTTACAATATTTATAATTTCCTCAAAGTCAAACATGAAAAACAAATTAATTTCCATAGTGCAATTGCCATTTCCCCCCTCTTTTTTTCCTTATTCCCTTAAAATGTGAAAGTTCGCAACAAATTTACTCACTAGATCTAATTTTGTGTTATTAAAATGGGTTTTAGCTTAGTTTTAATCACCAGACAGTACTATCATTATTTATTTATCAAAAGAAAAAAAAATATCCTGAGCCCCTCATTTAAAAAAAAATAAAATGAAAAAGTATTTCCCAGAAGCTTTGGGGGAAGGAAACAATAAAGAAAAAATCTTTGGATAGGATCCTAAAAGGCATATCTAGTGGTATTTTTCCGTCGAAAGAACAGACTCCTGTGCAATTTTGAAACTTCTTCCTAAATATAAGAGTTTGCTGAAACCTGTATTATGGTTCCCTATTCTAAAATAAATGTGCATTAATGTAATTTTCTGTTCATTGGTCAATATAAAGGAGCAAACTGTTTGTTTATTTATTAATCACAAATTTTCTCACAAATTCTCCATAAGCTCAAAGCAATAATGTAGCGCTCTCTTTTCCAATTTTCCCCATAACAGTAAGTACTTTGGGCTGAAATGTGTAAGTGGCCCAAGTCACCAATAGTTTCCATGACTGTGAGTAGAACTAAATCTGGTTTTCCCCTATCCCAGCTAACACCTTAAACTGAACCACACTGCCACTCTCTCCAAAGATCACTTAACTACTGTATTTTTTGGAGTATAAGACACACATTTTCCCCTCCAAAACGAGGGTAAAAATCTGGGTGCGCCTTATACATTGAATACAGCATTTTTGGCCTCTCGAAACCTCGCCCCCTTCACAAAATGGCCGTGCATAGCCTTTAGGAGGCTTCCAGAGAGCTCCTGTGGGCTGCGGAGGGCAAAAATGAGCAAAAAATGGCCCATTTTTTCCTCGTTTTTGCCCCCAGGACCACTCTATAAGCCTCCTAAAGGCTATGCATGCCCTTTTTTTGACAAAAAACGTGCCCATTTTCGTGAAAAACGTGTCATTTTTGGGAGGTCTGCAGAGTGCAAAAACTTTTTTTTATCTACCTCTTCAAAATCTTGGTGTGTCTCATACTCTGAAAAATACGGTAGTTTATACAACCCAACAGCTTTACAAAGAAGAATGTAAATGACATACTTTATTAATTATTATGCTAACACAGAAAACACATCAGTGGAAGAGAGAAAGAAGGAAAAGAAAATATAAGAAAGGATATCACCTGATTTCATTTAGAACATTTTTGATTTCTTGTGTTCATTTGGAAATCTTTAATATGTACTTAGTTTTAACAATTTAGCTGCTTTGTAGTGACTACATTTAGTAAAACATTTAACAAATTATTGTGTTATAACAAATGTTCATTAAAACTAAATTTACATCATTTTCCTTACCTCTGTTTACGAATCTACATAATTAGAAGCTTGCTACGTTTTTATCCTTTTAGCTACATAGCAAAATACACTGCCACAATTTAGTCATTCTAACATAGAATGCTGAAATTCATTCCATTCTTCAACCCATTCCCAAAAGTATTTCAATGATTACATTTACTAAATAATTACACATTTTTGGTATTTTGATTTTGATATAAGGCTGGCTGGAAGCATGCTAGCTAGGGAGAAAACAAGATTGTAGATAGGTTTAGGCAAAAAAGTTTAATACCTTTTCTCTCAAAGCTTTCTTCTCTGACAAAGCAGACTAGCGCAAGGAATTTTGTCACTTCTTTTAGGTAAAGGACTGTGGCATTATTCAATTTTATAATTGCTGTTGATTCTTTATCATAAGGTGTTCCGGCACCATCTTTTTTGAGCCTTAATAGCAAAAGATCGTGAAAGAAGAGAGTTGGGAAAATACAGCATTAATTTGTTATGGTCTAGAGGCTGTTTTCTTAGAGAATTATTTAAATATAAATTACATATTATGTGCTTAGAGTATATCCAAATATAATCTACAGAATTATAAAACAGATGTGATAGTATTGGTGAAGATAACCACAGTAAATTAAAAGAATTCATATTAAATATAACAATGGAAACTATATGATACATAAAAGCTTTACTAACATAGTGCTGTAATGTCAATTTTTAAGAATCCACAAAAAAATTAATACTAAGATCATAAATATACAGAATACAAAATGAAAATACATAGAATACAAAATAAGAAAACATTAGAATTAATCTACAATATAAATATACAGTATAGAAAATGGGAACAGTTCTCATTTAATCTATTTATAGATTGACTATAATTAAAACGTAACATATATGAATACATTTTAAAAGTTGGGGAAAGAAAAAAACATTCAAACAGAAATGGGTTGGATGAAGAGATGGCAGTTCAACAGCAGCCTGAAAGCTTTAAGTGTGGGACCTTTAAATACTACAGGGAACAAACCTTTTAGACTTTATTGCAGAGATAGCTTACTTCAATAAACCACAATCTGCATATGCAGATTTTCTTGGATGATTTTAATAATCATCTAAATATATAGTGGTATAAAGAGAAAAGGTCTTCCTTTATTAAAAACCATTTAGACTTTGTATTTCACAAAACCAAACAAAAATACTAAATTTGGCTGAATGGCAAATTAAGAATCAATCAAATTGCTTTGTTAGATGTTCTACTCTTATTGCACCAGTTAGCACCATTACAACTGCTGAACTATGTGTAAAGGAAGCCTTAAACAGAATGCCCTACTTCAAAATAAGTGTGAAGTTAACAGGAGTACAGTAGCTGATTTAGATCTGCTTATAGATCCTCTATAAGAAACACTCGGGCATCCACTGACTAAGAGAATTTTGATAATAACATCAAACTATATATTTATTTAGACTCAAAAATCAGTTTCTTATACTTCAGGGATGTTCTGAGAAATAACAAAGTAATAACAAAAAGCAGAAATACCTTCTCTCTGCCACCGATGGATAACTACTATTTATTTATATATTTTTAGAAATCCCGTTTCAACATCAAATAATCTATTAATTTATAGAGAGAGAGGTTTTCTGAAAATATGACTTACCACAATGCTGTTCCCCAATTTCTCTTGTATAACCAAATAAAGCATGATACTGTATACAACCTCTATCTCAAAAAATCAAGTCTCACGTCTACACCCCCCCAAAAAATAATCCTAAATTTAAAAAGTCTTTCCTTAAAAAAAGGGGGGGGATAAATTAAGCAATCCCCTCACCCTTCATTACTAGATTCTCATCAAATCTAAAATTATTCTTCCATTTTAAGGATAAACTTTTGGGAAATAAACTAGCCTTATTCTCGTCTCCTCTTCTTTGTTAATTTTTCTCCACGTCACCCCAACTCTTTCTTCTCCAGGAAGTGCACTTCAAAATTCATCATAGGATCACCCTGATCTTTATATGTGTTTGTATGTCTATATCAGAGGTGGGTTCCTGCCGGTTCTAACCGGTTCGTTACGTTTGTCAAATCTACCGGTGGACCTGGAAGTTCCAGAACACCTGCCCGGGCCCTGTCGCTCACTCGCCCCGCCCGTTCCATCGCAGCTTGCTCACTCCCCCGCCTGCAGTCTTTTGGGGGGAAAATTGTTGGTTTTTAATGTTTTTCTCGCACTGTCATAGTTTGTGTGTGTGTGTGTGTGTGTGTGTGTGTGTGTGTGTGTGTGTATGTGTGTAATGTCCCACAGTTATCTACACATTAATAATGATCAAGTACTAGTAATATTTCTTTATATATTTTAGTGACCTTTCCTTACATAATGGGTGTTTTCTTTCATACTTTTAGATTTCTAATTTCTGCTTCTGTTAGTTAGCAATTGATAAAACAAATCTCATGTGAAAAAGTATTTGAAGCCTTCTTGATTTTAATTGTCGATTTATTTATTGCTGCACATTCTAATATTTATTCATTTTCATATCTTTATTTTTCCACTGTTATGAAAACACAATTCCAGCAGCTGTTAACATGTGTAAAATTAAATATGTATTGTATTCCCTTTGAAATGCCCAACCAAATATTACTGATTTGAAATCCATATCTTGCTTTACCATTGCTTCTAACCATGACACCACTAACTCTTGAATAGCTACTTGGTCTGTCCTAAGTACTGAACCTAATTCATATATTCCTGTTTTTTGAACTGAGGAATAAATTTCAGAAAAAAATCTGTATTGCTCTGTGAATCTACCTATGACATTCATTCTTGATCTAACTTCTTAGATAAAAAACTATATCTTTCCTCTTTGTTGGGGGACATCCTTCCTGAAAAGACTGTACATCGCTGGGTGAAAACAGAGGTCCCTTCTGTTACCTGTAGTGTAGTCCTCAGCTTACAACCACAATTGAGTCCAATATTGTTTTATTTCTTCTGCAGTTCATATTATTTAACAGGATGAAAAGGCAACAGAGTATGACTGCTAGGACAATCATCTTTCCTATGTAAGTAGCTGCTTTATTGCTTTGTGTGCTGGTTTCATCCTTAATATAATAGTGCAAGCAATTAAAGTCTTCCTTTCTGTATCTATTTTTGCAGGCCATTCATTGGAGCAAGGTGGTCAATGGGTGACTTCAACATACAAAAGGACAATAATCTTCCTTTTTCTATTATTTTGTGTGCTGGTTTCATCCTAATGCAGTGCATGCAATGAAAGAGTTCATTTCTGTGTCTCTTCTTTGTGCAGGCCATTCATTGGAGTCAGTGATATTGAAGACTGGCAAGGACAGTCATCTTCCTTCTGTAAGTAGCTCTTTTATTGTTTTGTGTACTTATTTTAATCTTATTTAAGTAGTAAGTACACAAAATAATAAATTTCTTTTTTTATATCTTTCTTGTAGATCATTGGGGCAAAGAATTCAGTGACATTATCTTGGCCACTCCCACCCGGTCACATGACTGCCAAGCCACTCCTACCTGGTCATATGGCTGGCAAGCCACTCCCACAAAGCAGGCCACACCTACAGAAGAGGTTCCATAAAATTTTGAAACCAACCACTGGTCTATAAGTACATGTACTTAAGCATACAAAACGACTGCTTGATTTTCATTGGTATTTTCAAGATAACTTGGACTATTTTTCCCAACTTTGACAAAAACCAAATTGCATATCATTGTATATGTAAATATTAAATTTTTCATTACAAATGCATTGCCATTTGATTATACAGTACATTAACTGCAAACAAGTATAAAGAGTAACAAAAATACTCCAACTTACCCATAGATGGAAGAGATGTCAATGACAACATCTATCATATCACAGCTGAGCTCATAAGTTTGCATGTCCACGGGGGTACTATCAGTAGCAATATAAATCTTACTTACTACATCAAAGAGAAATGCTTTCTCAATTCCAGAATTCTACAAGGGAACATGGATTTTGTTACAAAGAACCTAATATATATACAATGCATACTATAATGTACATAATGCACATACACACACAATCATATACACAAACACAACAATCCATCCACCCATCCTATCTTCCTTCCATCCATCCATCCATCCATCCATCCATCCATCCATATCTGTTTATCAATCATCTTCTCTACCACACTCACTCTCTCTACATTACATAATACCGTATAGTATAGCTGCCTAGAGATGCTGAGAGTCAGAATAAATTTAAAGAATAATTATAAAATAATACATGGCACAACAGAAGTAACTTTCCTAGAACTCTAGAATTATCTGGGCTGTTTTCTATCAATCTTCATATTCAGTTGTAAGACTGAGATAACCCTAGTAGCTCTTTTTGATGACCTTTGGTGGGATTACAATGGGAGTTGTACACCATCCTGGTGTTCTTTGATCTCTTAGTAACCTTTGATACCATTGATCATAGTATCTTTCTGGATTAGGGGACTGAGAGTACACAGCATGGTGTTCAGAGATGATATTCAGCCGGTTCTGACCAGTTCTAGTGAACCAGTAGTGGAAATTTTGAGTAGTACGGAGAACCGGCAAATACCACCTCTGGCTTGCTCTGCCCCCATCTATTCACTGCCTCCTGAGTCTCAGCTGATCAGCTGGGGCTGCTTTTGTTGCCCTGCACAGGAGAACGGAATTGGAAAGCAGGTTAGTGGGGTGGTGAAGGAATGAGGATTTTGCAGTATCCTTCCACTGGAGTGAGATGGGAATGGAGATTTTGCAGTATCTTTCCCCTGCCATGACCACCAAACCATGCCCACAGAACCAGTAGTAAAAATATTTGAATCCCACCACTGATGGTTCTTTGTCCAGGGCTGGCTCCAGTTAGTGTTAGAGCCCCTGCTTTGCAGGTTTCTCTGGTCTTAAATCTGTCACCCCTTCTATTTTGAATCTATATGAAGCTGCTGGGGAGATTATCTGCCAGCACAATTCTTGTGACCTGTACAGCTCAATTTACCTTCTCTGCCCCAGGTCAACTGAGTAATGCAATCGAGATTCTTTTCTGACATCTGGAAGCTGTGGGGTGTGAATGAGGTAAGGAACAGGCTTCAGCTGAACTCTGGCAAGACTAAGTAGTAGTGGGTTTTGAAATCCTTCCATTCCTAAAGATTTTCCATGCATTTTTGGTATTTCATATAGAATCTCATAATGGCTTAAATAATAGCAATATTTTTTCAAAACATTAAAAAAAATAAAATGTCCTTTTGCAATAAACATGAAAAACATAGGAAATACATGCACGTGCAAAGATATTTACCGAGACAAAAATGTTAAGCAGATTTTCCAAAGTTGGGAGCTGTGGAATTAATTTCTGAACCACTTTGCTGAATGCTTCAAATATAGAATGGTCGTATATACTTGTCAAATAAAAGCTGCAAAAAGAAAAATAATCAACATGTTCATTTGAAATAAACAGCTGTGAAGAGTTTAATAAAAACACAAAAAGATGCTGAAAAAAATAACTTAATATTCTATTTTATGGCTTGTTTTATAAGCCATACAGAATATGGATACAGATGGAAAGCAAAGTAATAACTGAATGAAGGGCAAAAAAACCAGAGCATTGGATTAAAAATATCTCTCAAAATTGGGACTTGATCTTACAATTTTCAAGGAATTTATTTTCACTGGATAGTGTACTGATGGTAACATGGTTGATGTACTGCCTAATTGGGTTTATAGAAGTGATGTTTGTAATGACATACAGGTACAGGTAGACTTTGACTTGTGACTAGTCCTTTAATGACTGTTTCAGAGTTACAACCTACCTGAAAAGGGATTTAAGACCCAGGTTCAAATTTCTGACAGTTGGGCCAGAGGTGGGTTCCTACCAGTTCGCACCTATTCGGTAGAACCGGTTCGTCAAATCTACTGAACCAGTTAGAAGAGGTTCCACCAGTGGACCCGGAAAGCAGGCCACACCTACAGAAGAGGTTCCAAAATTTTTTGAAACCCACCACTGGTCCTTGGATATGATTATTCTACACTATCAAGCTCATATTTATAAAACTCAGTGCCTCTGTGAAAGGTAAGGATGACTACTGCGTTTGTGGTGCAATCAGAACATTGCGTGTATTGAAGTTGTTTTAACGCAAACCAAAGATGCCTTTTAAAAAACAAGTTTACATCATATTCTTATGCATGCCAGTGCTGTGTGTGAGGTAATTTAAGGTGGTTCTGACAAGTGTCATCGGCATCTTCATATCCGGTCACATGGGTGGCAAGCCACTCCCATCCGGTCACATGGGGCGGCAAGCCACTCCCACAAAGGAGGCCACACCCACAGAGTAGGTTCGAACAATTTTTGAAACCCACCATTGAGTTGGGCCCTCCCTCTGACCACCTAACTGCACTTGGCAACATGGCTGAATTTATGGCCGTTTGCACATCCTGTAGTCATGTGATCTCAGTCTTATGAGGGTTTTGCCCAAAACTGGAATTTACCTTCAGTTTTGGGCCAAACCACACCATAGCCAACAATAGGTTTGCTTAACAATCATGGCAATTGCACTTACAGTCACCACATTCACTTCACCACCACCACCAAAAAAAACCAACCATTATGACATATAACTGTAATGGGCAGGATCCATTACAGTTGTATGTCAAAGACTACCTGGAGTCCTTTGTTAACAGCAACCAGTAACTCTTTCGCTAACCAATGCAGTTGTAAAGCGCAATGTCACATGACCTTGCTGATTTATGACAGCAGTTCAGAACATCGGTAAGTGGGATATTACAGGATTGCCATTTGCAACATCCTACTGGCTTCCCCATTGACTTCGCTTGTTGGAAGCTGACAGTCAAGGTCACAAATGGCGATCAGGTGACTGAGGGACACTGCGACCATTGTAACTACAAGCTGATTGCCAAGCACCCAAATTACAATCACATGACTAGAGGAACATTGCAACACTTGCAACCTTTGAGGACTAGTCTTAAGTTTCCTCATTCAGTGCTGTCATAACATTGGTTGCCGAATGAATGCATAAAGTTCATTATCACACAAAGTCAATTAAAATGTTCCGGCGTGGTGGCTCAGGGATTAAGATGCTGGGTTTGTCTGGTGAAAAACCGGTAGCCTGGGTCCAAGCGCCATGCAGCGGGGTGAGCTCCCATCCTCATCCCAGCTCCTGCTAACCTAGCAGTTTGAAAGCATGCAACTGCAAGTAGATAAATAGGTACCACTTCAGTGGGAAGGTAACAAAACTCCATGCTAGCCACATGACCATGGAAATGTCTTCGCAAAGCCCTGGCTCAGTGCTTGAAACAGATATGAGCACTGCCCCCTAAAGTCGGCAACGACTAGTGGAATAAAATCCATAGGAATTCCTTTACCTTTACATACATACATTCTCAATATAGTTTTCTCCAAGTCAGGAACATCAACAACTTTGAGGCTAGCAAAATGCATCATCCTAGCACAGCCCTCCCTAAAATGGTGCTCATTAGAAGTACGCAACTGGAAATTAATACTATACTGACCGAGAATGACTGGAATACTTGCACCTGTGATTTTGAAAAGATAATTTTAAGGTTTTAAGCATGGCTACACCAGCAAACATTTATTCTATTTGATCATGATATACTGTAAAACTAAGCTTACTTTTCCCAAGTTTTATACTATGGCACTTCTTTTAATATTACTTGCAGTTTCCTTTTTCTCCCCAGCAAACTCCAGCCATTACACTGCTTTTCTCACCTCAAGTGGATTTTTTCTAGTCCAGCATCTGCAAGGTCATCATTAGTCCGCTGATGAATGTCTCTTTGTGTTTCAATCTTGTGATCATCAGACAAACCATCTACTTTGTGAATAAATATTTCAAAGTTTATATCTGGATTTACTTTATAGGCTCGTGTCACAGTAAGGTGCAATCTAGCTAATGCTTCCATATAGTCATCCTAAAAAAAGAAAAAGAATTGGATAAAACACATTACTTAAAATGTCAACCTGAATTCTTTTCACTCAAAAAGCATTATATGAAACTCCCATTCGATTTAAATAGTATTTCATTAATAAAGTAGGAGATGGAATCCCAAAGATGCTTTTTCAAGAGGCAACTGGACTTTCTGATTTTTCTTTGAAGCTTCTGCAGTTCTGCTCAGCTCAGAGCTGAGCAGAACTGCTTCTTGGATGAGAAGCAAAACATCTTCAAAGAAAAATCAGAAAGTCCAGTTGCCTCTTGAAAAAGCACCTTTGGGACAACCATGACCTGAATGACTGAAAATCTCCATAGATATTTAGAAGATGGAATATTTCAACTAGTTATTAATCATTAACTCTCTCTCTTCTATTTAAAGACTACAAGCACCTTTAGAGCAGTGGTCCCCAACCCCCGGTCCGCGGCCCGGTGCCGGGCCGTGGAGTACCTGGCACCGGGCCGCGCAGCCATGATCACTGCAGCTGGGCGCCGTGGCTCTTCTGCTGCGCCAGCCGCTCCTCTTCCAGCCGCTCGCCCAGCGCGCAAAGCTCCCGGCAGCGGTGCCACAGCTCCTCGAGGCGCCGGCGGCTCTCCTGGTTCTGCGCGCGCAGCTTGCGCAGGTCCTGTTGGCCCAGGCGGCCCCCTTCCAGCTCCTGCAGCGCCCGCAACTCGGCCTCGTATCGCTCCAGGCTCTGCGCGCAGCTCCAGCTCAGCACCAGCGCGTAGTCGGAGGCCAACTGCCGCTTCTCGGAGCGCCCGGCCCGGAGGACACGCGGGGCAGACAGCAGCGCGGCCGGCCGCTGCTTGCGCGCTTCCTGCAGCCCTTCGTGCTCGGCCAGGAGCTGCTCCAGCAGCGCCTCCAGAGCAGCGCAGTCGGCCCTCAGCCCCTCCAGCTGCTGCTGCCGCCGGGCCAGCTCGGGCTCCAGGCGGCGGAGACGCAGCTCTCCAAGTTGCGCGCTCAGCCTCTCCAAGCTCTCCAACTCGTGGCGCAGCGCGTCCCACTCCAGCTCGCCTTGAGGTGATCTCAAAAAATAAGCTAGGTTGGATATGACTGGGATAAGATTTCCAGATGTTGACTTGGCTCAAGTCACCGGTTCCTTTTTCTTGCTGAATGAAAACTCCTGCATCATGGTTGTATGTAGGATGTATTTAGAAAAATTCAAGATGGGAACCATCTTGGTTTTTATGTGATGCAAATAAAAGAATAAATAGGCTTTTAATTTCATAGTCATGGCTATTACCTTGACATTTTCGATGTCACTCTGACACCCCTGTCCCAGATAATTTGGTGAATGGACAGAGAGGCTACCAGCTAGTAGTAGGCTGGCTTGAATGCACTTACTAAGAAAGGATTCACAGTGAATTCAATGAATAACATTTTTGGGTGATCATCAATCTGATGGGAGCTATATATCTATTGCAACATTTACCTGCAAATTTAAAGGAAGTCCAGAAAGCGATTGCAATCTATTTGGCATATATTTACAAATTCATATTGAAAACAATGCAACATCTAACATTTTATGATATATAAATGAAATATATATGATATATAAACAATCAATGTGTCGTCGCAAACAATGCCCCCCCACCCCTGTGCGCGCTCAGCGGGCCACGGTAAAATTATCACAGGCTGACTGGTCCGCGGTGATAAAAAGGTTGGGGACCACTGCTTTAGAGTACCTAATCCAGAATTCTATTCCCACAGTGTCCAACACTCACACTGCTATTCTTTTGCAACTGTTGCTAAGATACTCCACATTTGACATTGGGGATAATAATAGATATCATCACTAATAATCACCAAAAGCTTTAACCTTCCTCATTTCCATCATTTCAGCAGTTCCTTGACATGTTGATTTCTTATTATATACTGTATATATTAATTACACTTATCAGTATATCACATCTTTCCTCAAAATACTTGAGCTGATATACTTAGCACTCCTTTCTCTGTTTTTTCTCCACAAAAACGATCTGTAAATTTGGGCATACGGATGCACAGTGGGAGAGTGGATAAGGAGCTGGACAGTGGATCTGAATTTGGGTGACCTTAGGCACTTTACCACACCAGCACAAACATAATCCATAATTATGGATTATATGTATATGTAAACCTCAGTTTATGGCCACATTTGGGACCAGAATTTTGCTTGTTAAGCAAGGTGAGTCACACCCGATTTTATGACCTTTTTGTCAAGTAAATCACTGCAGTTGTTAAATGAGCTGTGTGGTTATTAAGTGAACCCAGCTTCCCCCATTGACTTTGTCAGAAGCCAGTAGGAACATCGCAAATGGTGATCACATGAACTTGGAACACTGGATCTATCTTAAATACATGCTGGTCGCCATGTGCCTGAATCTGATGATGTGATCATGGGGATGCTTTGACGAACAATGCGAGGACTGGTCATAAGACACATCTTTTCAGGGGCCTTGTTTAGCAGCAAGCGTTTTGCTCCAATTGTGATTATAAGCTGAGGCTAGCTATAATCATCTTAAGGTTTATTTTACCTATAAAGTTATAGGTAACTTTAGAAACTGCAGAAAATTGAAGGATTGCATATATGGATACAGAAGTGCAATCAAAGGTATTTGTGCAGTAGTATCTAAAAAAACCAGAATGTACAGCAAAATTCAAACATCCCTTTTATGATAAAAGGCTTATTCCTCACACAAGTGTGAGAATTCTGGTTTCTATACAACTGTACCAATTGCAGATCTTACTCTGCATTTTCCAGTTTCGATAATGTTTAGGAAAAAGGTTTAAAAAGGTGGTCTGCGCTGCAGTGAGAATCCAGGATATGGAAAAAGAGTCCTGGTGTAAAAGGAAAGTTTGCTTGCAGTTCTCTAGAGAGTCACATTCTACTTAACTTGCCATCATCTATTCTATTCCTCTGTCAACAGGTGTTCATTTGTGCAAGGTTTGAGAATGATTTAAAAGTCAAATTGGTCTAACATCATCATCATCCTCTTACCTGAGAATCAATCACAAATATCAATGCTCCAGTGCCACGAAAAATCATTTCGTAGTCAAAAGTAGGATCAAAAAAATCAATTTGGCCGGGAAAGTCCCATATCTGAAAGTTAACAAAGGAGCTGTTGGAAACATCTTCTCGGCAGATCTTGTTTGTGCTCTCCAAGAAAAGAGTTTCATTTGGTGACATTTTATGAAAAACAACTTTCTGAATGGAAGATTTTCCACTTCTTCTCAGTCCCATGAGCAGGATTCTTGGCTTAACTTCAGTACTAAAAGGATCATTGAAATCTAGAACCAAATAAAAACATTTTTTTAGTTTATACTGTACCTAATGTACAAAACTATATTTTATATCCAAACCTGAATGCAATTTAAATGTATTATTTTAACTATTCTTTGCAATTTAAGGATTCTTTTCTGGTGCAAGAAAGGGCAGCTTAATTTGAAATGATTTCTCCCTGCTAGTTTGAAAAAAACTTACATCTCTCACAAAATAAGCCAAAGTGTGGAAATAAATGCAGATTACAATCAGAAATCCATATTGCACATGCCTTACCATGCTCCTATCTCATAGTCATGCAAACTTTAATGAGATGAAAGATTTACACTCACCCACACATCCCACCTTGTTTTTTTTTAATGTACAACTCATGGAAGCAAGCTTATCAATGCTCCCTTTAAAAACTTTAGATAACCTTGAATCACAAGAATACATCTGATGAAGAACCTGGAAAAGTATACCCATTTCTGTTGTATATATACTTGAAATATTTATGTTCAAGTGCTTCTCAAAACGCTATTATTAAAAACAATTTCTGCTTGAGTATCTACTGCATGTAAGCTACGTTACTTAATACAGCCTCTCTGAAACAAAGAGAAAAAAAGTCTATGCATTCATATGAGAACACACAAACCATAATATTTAGGCCTATACTGCATGGAGCCTAACATTCTACCTATTCTCAGCAAAGGCAAAGAGAATATAGTCTAAAAGGAAAATATTCCATTTGTTCCTGAAAGTGTTGTAAAAACTATTTTCTGTTTAAGCCTAAAGGTTTACCTCTGCCAATCCATTTACTGAATTTTTTTTTCTGTAAATGTACCTATATAACTGTGTGTTGAGTGCCATTATTCCAATGCACTGGTTTTATTAAAACAAGAAAGCAAAACCAATGGAACAACTGTCTGGAGCACAGCCTGCAATATGGAGACTGACATTCACAGCTGCAGAGGGACTCTGAACCCTTCTATGGCTCTTGCCTTTTATGGATTTGAAATGGGCCTTCCTTAAAAAAAAACTTTATGTCTTTGTGATACATGGACTCTGTCTGCATATTGAATACCTGCACCACTATACAATTTTAAAAGTTTGCTTAAATATTTTTTTCTCCAAGTTGTGCTTAAGCTCTCAATCCCTTAACAAAGTTTTTTTTGTATATGACACATAGAAAAAAGATCCATGTTATAAATATAACTATATAAACTTTATAAATATATAAACTGAATGATCACCAATCTATGAATTTCCACACTAGTGCTAGGACTTCTCATTATTGGTGCACATTTCTTTCCTCTTCCCTTCCGCCTTTCTCTTCCTGTTCTTTCCCACAAAACACAGCTACAACTGACAATACTTGTGATCTATATGTTCCCTCTTCAAACTCTCAGTCAATGCTCTCCCAAAGTAATTGGAAACAGAAAACCTAGCCATGTAATCTTTGAAAGATATTGCCTTTCAGAGCATTAGCTGCCTATAGTATTCATCTTTATATGTATTTTGGGAGCACGAGTGTTTTAAATTTCTTTTTTAAATGAAAGATGGGGTCATGTGTAAATACACCTTGTTAACTGTAAGATGTATATGTAAACAAATATATAGATATGTTGTAGAAATGTAAAAGGCCATTTCTTGGGAAATCACTTTGAGGATTTGGGATATTTGTGTTGTACATGAAAATATAGTTAGCTGTCTATTCAGACTTAAGTCCTCTGCAATTGTGTGCTTTTTGTTCTTACTTTTAAAATATTTTATTACTTTACACGGCTCACTATTAACTACTCTTACAGCTGGTGAAGTAATTGTGTCAGAGAGTTTGAGCTGCACTTGAAAAATTGCCAAATTCTAGTTCATTAGGGCAAATTCACACATTCTCAGCCTCTAGGCTTAGTGTTCTACCTACAATATTAACCAAAATTCTAAAGTTTTTTGTAAAATGTAGCTTGCTATTGTTTGCAAAGTTTTCTGCTCTGACATTCTGCAAGAAATAGGAATAAAAGCACATTTGCTTTAAAAGAAAATCCAGTCTCAATATCAGGATCTATTAAAAATTTAGAACACATCCTAAAAGGTCAGGTCAGATTTCTCTGTAGATCATCACAATGCATGACACAAACATATATTTTAATCTAGCACACTCACATATTAGTAACTAGGCAAACCTTGTTTGCTGTCCAACCCATCTTTGTCTTAGCATCATTCTATTATCATATTAAAGGCTAACTATAAGCTATCTCAGCTCAAAGTCAAACTTTATTCAGTTATTATATTCCCCGCCAATTCTCAGAAACCTGTACCAACCTGCTCCTAAATGTTTATTTATTCCATGTTTTTCACTTTCTTCCCTCACTTAGTATAAATGTTTGTTTTTGCTCATACATACATTTAAATTTCGCTTTACAACATCTTCGTTCAACTGCTTCTCTATCCCCAAATCCAGGTTCCTTGCTCCCAAACCTCAGTTCCTCCTCAAAACTTCCCCTTTCTCCACCAGTGTTGCTAGAGTTTATGGCCATGAGAAAAATATTAGGATTCCTACTTAGTAGCAGAATTACTAAGGGGAAATCTTTGGATTTCTGCAGTCCAGATTTGGCAGCCCTGGCAAAAACAATACTCCAGAAAAGCTGAAGATAAGAGGACCAAGAAAATGAATGGCCAGGAAGCAATTTCCTTTTCAATTTCTTCTTAAAACCCCAAACTAGGAACAGTTGTGTGTTTTACTGCATCTCCTATCCCTTGTCTTCTCTATAGCAGTAACAGGAAAGAAAAGGAGCAGCTTGGATTGTGGGAAATATTTCTAAGCAACAGAGATGGAAAAACTGAGTTTCTTGTCTTTGTCCAAGTATACAGGTAACCCGACCCCCTTCATATGTTTGATGTAAGAAATGATTCTACTATACTATCAAAGGTGCATACTTTTTCTTAAAGGAGGGTGAAACCAGGACCTATTTTGATCAAAAGGATCAGGAATTTAAAAGAATCCCGGCTTATCCTAAGTATTAGGGCACTATTTTTCCCCCTGTTAAACCACACCAACTTCCAATTTGCAAAAAGAAAAAGAAAAAAAGGCACTTATGCATTCTGGTACTAAAAAGGTAGTAGCTCCCCCCCCCCGCCCCACCCCCAATTCTTGCTGTAAGAGGAAAGGCAGGCTGCATCTAAGACTAAGGCTTAAAGGATTGTGGCAGGGAAAACTAGGCAGAGCAAGTTCCTGATGGATAGGTGAATTTAATTTAATTTTTAAAACAAGTATCTTGCACACTTCTCCTTTCGCCGTTCGTCAGTTCCGATTTTTAAGGCATTTATCTCACTCACTGCCTGGGGTGAAACAAGATTTAAGGACTAGCCTTTACTGACTCTTGAAGACTGGAATCATGGAAGGGAACCATCTTTGCTTTTCTCCCCCCCCCCTCAAGCCAGCTGATTCCCCGCTGCTGCCCCCCCCTTTTCCCACGCGTTCACACGGCACACTGAACTGCAGAGGAGTAGCGAGTTACGCGGAGCATTGGGTAAACTGACCCAACCACGATTCGGTTTAACCACGACTAAACGTGTGCCAAAGAGGGGGGGGGGGAGTAAATGGAAGGGTGCAGTTCCCAATCACTACGGAACCAAACGTTTCGAAGCTGGGAGGGGCCCGAGTTTAACTCCCAGCCGCCCCCAGCCTTCCTCGATCCCCGATGCCCCATCTTCCCTCTCTCGGGGCGAGCTCTCCGAAGGGGGCACCTCCCGGGTGCCGCCGCCTGGGCTTCTCCCCTCTCCCCTCCCCTCCCTAAACAAAAGGCCTGGCAAGCAAAGTCGCCCGAAGAGGCTTGCTCGCTCTTCCTTCGTCTTCCCTCGGTTTCAACCGCAGGAACTACTTACACGCCCCGTCCCCGCTTTTCTCGTGGTCGCCATCCGAGAAAGACTCACTCTCATCCCCATAGTCGGCTAGCCCGACAATCTCGTCCTCTTCTTCCTCCTCCTCTCCTTCCTCCTCCTCGTCTTCCTCGTCTTTTTCCTCCTCGCCTTTTTCCTCCGCGCCTTCGTTCTCCTGCTGCTCCTTCAACTTCCCCGGCACCTCGCTCATTCTGATCCCGCCCCGGCTTCGTCCTCGCCAAGCGCCGCTTTCCCCGCCGCGTCGCCCCTCCAGGTTGCCTCTCGTCTCGGGAGGGGGGGGGGATTCGAGCCTAAAGCTTTTCCTTCCTTCTTCCCTCCCCCCCGCTTTTCCTCCTCGTCGCAGTTGTCAAAGGAAAGTCAGCCGAGGCCCTGCAGTCCCTCCCAGAGGAGAGAAAACTGCGTGACCCAAGTCACCTGACAGCCACACGCATATATACACACACTCGCTCATGGAGTAACATAATAGCGCACAGAAGTGAGAACTACTGGGAGGGGGTTGGCTGTCCAGAAGCGCGCTGTTGTTTATTGCAGCGGGCACTTGGGGGAAATCGGTAGGTAAATATAAAAGGCTGCTCGGGGCCGACAACGCCTGGAAATTGCCTCTCCTACCTTTCCTCGAGTATACGAATGTAGTAGTTTTATAACGGTTAACAGTGGATGAAGGGTGGGGAAAAAACTCTGCTTATGCTCAAAGGCAGCATAAAGTGAAAAGATTCGCTGCAGGAGGACTGTTCTCGACAGCTGGGACACTAGGGAAGGGCAAGTTGCCCCATAGTTTAATAAAAGGCAAAGCATGGGGCATTTACAGAGGGTGCCCTTTATTTTATTGGCTTCCAAAGAGACCAGAGGAAGAGTAAGAGCCAGTATCTGCAATTACACAATGCTGTGTGTGCGTGTGAAGCCTTGGTAGTAAAACTTACTAGTGAGTCGGTAAGCATGTAGTCATACTACAAATGCCAGTGTTACATAGATTATACGGGGTTCTGTTTTTTAAAGGCCGATTTTCCCATAGGGTGAGGTGGTTATGAATTTGCTTCCGTTTATGCTCTCCCGTTGTGTTTGTGTACCCTGCGCAACGCGGACCAACTGCTATTATGTAGTACTATTCTGATCCGAATCACATGACAGCAATAGAAGAGGGAGCTGACCAGCTGCTTCACTCATAGGGATGCGGTTAGTTTTTGTTTTTCCTCCACACTTTCCGGCCTGATCCGGCTCATTTTTTTTTTAGTTCCGCCTTTCTTTTCTCGCCTTTTCTCCCCCTGTCCCAAACGCGGTCCTGTTCTGTTAAGATTTTGAATGGTTCTGGTACTGGGAGACAGACAAATTCCAAGTTCATTTACCCAGTTTCTTCCAATATTAAAGGATCAAAGTTAATTAGAAATCTTGTTTTACCGTACATTCCAAAAAAATATATTTGCAGTATCATTTTGAGTTTCGGCATGTTTTACTATATGTTTATTTTACACACACACACAAATATCCAACTAGAATCACCAACTCAACATTATATTGTCTATAAACATGCATGTGACTGAGTAAGGAAACCATTCTGGGAGCTCAGACCTAACTGAAAGGCATTCCTTGTGATTTATGATGACCTTATTATGTCTTCTGAACTACATTGGCCATTTTAGTTCTATATTTTAAAACTATTAGTGTGGAATGTAGAGAGTCATATACAAATTAGAAAATCTTGTATACTGCAAGCGTGGCTATTCATTTCACTTGCTAATTGAGGTCCTTGGGTAGGTCTAAGAAAAGTATGTGAAAAAGAAACAGAATTATTGCAATTATTGAATTAGTGCAGGTATGCCAAAGGTGGATTGAAAATGAAAATTATCTTGAATCCTACGTGTATACTCACTTTCATCCTTTTCACACCAAAATAGAGGACAGAAAAGGAGGTGACAGGGTTTGAGGTACACTTCATCATGAGAATGCTTTGATCTTTAAAAACTCTCTTCTATTCTGCTTACTTATGACATAACCAATAAAGCAATTTGCATCAAAAATTCAGTAAGTATGAGGAAAAATATTGCCACTTGCCCTTTTGACTTGGTTTGTGGTATGATGTACCCCACAGGGAAAAATCGAAAAACAGCTATAGGTACTAAACCAAGTAAAAAAGGGCATATATTCAGGATGTGTGCTCTTCCTTGATTATGGCTCTCCTACTTTCAGTAAGAGTAGAGCTAGAAACCCTTAAGTAAATACAATGTCTGAAAAAAGTTGGAGGTTACTGTTTGTATATATTTGTTCCATATTTTTTTTTGTTACTTAAAACTTTTTCCCTTTTATCACCTTCCGACTTTTCACTTTATATTAGTTTGGATTTTACTGGGTTTTTTTTTTTAAAAAAAAACCCAGCTATATATAAAATGCATGGAGAAATGAGGATTAGTTTTGGTTTCTGTTTTTCTTTTTGCCTGGACTTGTTAAATATGTCAATTTAATCATTTTAATTTACTGCTTGTATTTTAACAGGCAATTATAAACCAAGTTCTGCAAAGCTAAATGAAGATATAGTAATTCATAATGTTTATTAAAATAGGGACTTTTCTTGAATCAATAGACTTAGATAATTTCAGATACATTTGGCCTAGGGAATATTTTGCTGTCTCTTCTTTCCTCTTTCTTCCAGTCATGGGACTGAATCCAAAGCCTGTCTGTGGGAGGAAGTGTTTGTAAGTCCTCTGATTCATCTCTCAGCTGCATTAACTCTCCCTTCCCATTTGTATTTGTGTAATAATAGGACCTTGGTGGTTTCAACTTCAATCCTGCTTGCTTAGACTGCTTAAATATGATGAAATTTCTTTGGCTCTGTTGTTTTGACTAATCTGGTGACTGACTGGACAATTGTCCTGAATTTGCCTCATTAAAAATGGAAACTTGCAGTAATCTCATTTCCAGGTTCATTAATAGCAGTCGACTTATATACCGCTTCATAGGGCTTTCAGCCCTCTCTAAGCGGTTTACAGAGAGTCAGCATATTGCCCCCAACAATCTGGGTCCTCATTTTACCCACCTCGGAAGGATGGAAGGCTGAGTCAACCCTGAGCCGGTGAGATTTGAACCGCTGAACTGCTGATCTAGCAGTAGCCTGCAGTGCTGCATTTAACCACTGCGCCACCTTGGCAGATAAACCTTAATGGTTTATCTGCTATACTGTGAAGTGGATAAATGAATTGTTCCTTTCTGTGGAGCGCTTAGCACTCTGGAGCGTGGTTATTTGCTTATAGATATTTCATTTTTAATACATACTGATGCTACCTAGTTGAAATGTCATCAAGCAAACAACCAAGTTCAGAGAGCACCAAAGGACTCCGCAGTTCCACCCTGAGTTACAGATATTCTTATGATTCATGAAAACACAGGTACAGAGCCTTCTTGTGCTTGGCACCCTTCCTGGCATCTGTTGGTAATGTGGGAGACCCATTCTACATACAGTATCTCAGAATATTTACCAATGTAAAGATTATATATATATATATATATATATATATATATATATATATATATATATATATATATATATATATATATATATATATATTGCCTGGGAGGCAATACAGGTTCGATTCCCAAACTTGGGTATGGCTAGCTGATGAGAGCTAAATAGCTTGAAATAGATCTATACTAGTCTCCCTTTATTTATTTATCAGCATAAATATAACATATAACATATATATATATATATATATATATATATATATATATATATATATATATATATATATATATATATATATATATATATATATATATAAAGGCAACAGTAAAAAACAAAAAGGCAACAGTAAAAAATATTGGGTTTCTGTCTGGATGGTCTCTTGTGACTAGCCAAAGGCAGAGAATGGAAGTGTGACCTTCCTCCCATATTTGGGCATACCAGGGGTTGTGACTTTAAATATATACCTTTCACCCTGGCCTGGCTGATAAGGAGTCGAGCTCTGTAGCTCAATGGTTAACACATCTGCCTAAGAGGCAATAGAGCACAGGTTCGATTCCCAGCATGGGTATGGCTAGCTGATGAGAGCTAAATAGCTTGAAATAGATCTATACTAGTCTCCCTTTATTTATTTATCAGCACAAATATAACATATATATATATGTGTGTGTGTGTGTGTTTGTGTGTGTGTGTGTGTATAAAAAACCTGTGTGAGATTGCTTTCAGACAAATTTTAATATGCAGTGTTCATTGTATAATTTGGACATTATTTTCTTCTTCATTCTGTTTCACCCTCATTTGTTTTTCCTCTTGACAAAAAAGCAATGTTGAATACACCAAAATGGAACTCTCAAAATATGGATGTTCCATAGATATTTGCTCCTTTAATTTTTAAGCTACCGTGTCTCCCCTAAAATAAGACTGGGTCTTATTTTCTTTTGACCCCCAAAATAAGGACTTGGCCTTATTTTTGGGAGGTTTTATTATTTTTGAGCCAAGGTAGCGCAGTGGTTAAATGCAGCACTGCAGGCTACTTCAGCTGACTGCAGTTCTGCAGTTCGGCTGTTCAAATCTCACCGGCTCAGGGTTGACTCAGCCTTCCATCCTTCCGAGATGGGTAAAATGAGGACCCGGATTGTTGTTGGGGCAATATGCTGACTCTGTAAACCGCTTAGAGAGGGCTGAAAGCCCTATGAAGCGGTATAGAAGTCTAACTGCTATTGCTATTGCTATTTTGAGGTGCAGGAGGGGACGAGTGTGGTCACCTCATGGCTGCTGCTGTTTTGCAATATTTTGGGGGAGGGGTTATTGTGGGGGGAGGGCTTATTTTAGTGCAAAAGCCCAATTGGGCTTATTATCCAGGGAAGTCTTATTTGTGGAGAAACTCTGGCTTTCAGACTAGAATAATATCCATTATCTTCCATTATTCTGTCCCTGGTTATTTTCTAGAAAACCCTATTTACTTTAAAAAGTACCCTTGATACTGCCACACCTGTCTTTGTTTTATTTGGGGGAGGTTTGGAATCCAAGTACTACACACTTTATTTCCATTTAACTTTTCACTTACTTGTTCATTGCTGTGTGCCAGAACAATAGTACCTCTAAGAGGTGCTTAAAGAAGTTGCTAGGCTTCCAGGAAATATTTTATCCGATCCATTGCTCAATAAATCCACTTTTTGTGGCACATCTTGTTGATGTCAAGAATCCTCTTATTCAAAGTCTCATTGTGAATATTACTGCTTTATATTGCAAAACATGAAAATAAGACTATTTAAGGGGGTCAAAAAGTGATTTTTAAGGACGTTTACATTTTGAAATTTCATCTTTTTTTTTTGTAAAATGAGTATTTTCTGTAGTCCTCCACTTCATCTCTGCTGCATCAACTCTCTCCCCCCTTATATGTTATTCAATAAAATGAAATAAATAAAAACCAACTAGCTTTAGCACATGCAGCTCCACAAATTACACATAAAACGTATTCAAATGGGAAAGGTAATATTTGTAAAAATAATAAAGAAAGGATACAAATAAAGCAAACTGTTCAAGATATACATCTTGAGTTTTTGTCCTCAGAATAAAATTGTATTTCTGGTTTGGTTTGGTTTATTGGTTTTGTATGCCGTCCACTCCCGAAGGACTCCGGGCGGCTCACAATAAACAGGTGAGGGAATAAATAAGACAATACAAACAATTTCAAAACCCACAACAGTCACAATTAAGACGGGGCTGGGTGCTTTTTTCATCCAACAATTCCATCATTGCTTTTCATTTGTGTTTGAGCAGCTCAATTCCTTCACAAGAAAAGCAGTGTAAGGTTGCTCAACAAGTTTCGTTACCAAATCTCTCCCTCCCTCTCTCCCTCCTCCCGTCATTCCAAATACGGGTCTGTTTATTGTTTCCCGAGTCGTATTTCCCACGCATGGCCACTAGATGGCACTGCGGGAGCGGCTTTCGAACGAAGCACACCCGTGTTCTTTGGACGCCAAGTTACCTGAGGAAGAGAATAGGAGCGAGATTTCGCAGTAACTTTACAAATCCTTCTCCGGGGGTGGAGCGAAAAGGAAAGCAAAGCGGGCGCTCCACTGGGACTAGTGGAGTATTGTAGCTCCTCTTCTTCCCCCGCTGTCCTTTTACACAAGCCGATCACCGCAGAGCTATTTTTTTGCGATCTGCCGAAGCGGGATATGCGTAGCAGATTCTCCTGGCGGAAAATGAAAAGGTGGGACTTTTTATTTACTGAGAAGCGGGGCTCTGCCTCCTCTTGCGGATCTACGGAAACGTGAGTTGCTCGTGGGGCGGGGAGGGGGGGCTCTTTGAAAACAAAACAGCTGCTGAGTAGAAATAATCCCTTGTCGGCCGGGTTGATGTGGTGGTGAGACTGTTTTGGAAGAGGTCCCTTTCCTCCTGCCCTTCCTTCTAACTCCAGGATCTTCCATCTTCCTAATCTGCGCCAGAAGCAAATCCATATACATAGTATGTTCTAAACAGGAAGCGGTAGAGCAAACCAGATTCTTGAGTATGAGCAGAGGGCTTTTTGCAGTTGAGTTGGGCAACTTGCAACAGGAGCTTAATGTAAATTAAGTGTATGAGTGAGTGAGTGAAAGGGGCTTCTAAACAAGAATGACCCGACCCTCGTTTGACATATACAGGTAGTCCTCAGTTTATGACCACCATTGACCCCACAATTTCTGTTGTTAAGTGAGACATTTGCTAAGTGAATTTTTGCCCCATTTCACGACCTCTCTTGCCTCCGTGATTAAGGTGCTACTTGTCACCCATAAAGCTCTTCATGGTAGTGGATCTGGGTACTTGAGAGACCGCCTACTGCCAATCACCTCCACGCGACCTATTAGATCTCATCGATTAGGCCTCCTCCGAGTTCCATCTGCCGGTCAGTGCCGACTGGCAACCACGCGGAGGAGAGCCTTCTCGGTGGCAGCTCCGACCCTATGGAACGATCTCCCCGTGGAGATTCGTACCCTCACCACCCTCCAGACCTTCTGCACAGCCCTCAGAAACTGGCTATCCCGTCAGGCCTGGGGCTAAGACTGTAACCCGCCCAAATGGTATGAATGTTGTGTTTTAATTATGTATTGTCTTATATGTTAAAAGTTTGTTTCCCCCCCCCTTTTTGGTTGTAAGCCGCCCTGAGTCCCCCCAGGGAAAAGGGCGGCATATAAATAAACTTCTACAATCTACAATTTACAAGTGAATCACTGCACTTGATAAATTAGTAACCCAGTTGTTAAGTGAAACTGGTTTCCCCATTGACTTTGGTTGTCAGAAGGTCGCAAAAGGGGATCACCTGAACCAGGGGCACAGAAACGGTTAACATGTAAACCAGATGCCAAGCATCTGGATTTTGATCACATGATCATGGGGATGCTGGAAAGGTGGTAACTGAAAAACGGTCATAAGTCACTTTTCAGTGCCATTGTAACTTTGAACGGTCACTAAATGAAATGTTGTAAATCGAGGACTACCCTCTATGCGTGGTCTGCTTCTTACACGCCCCCGGAAGCACTTCATTTGGGCTACAAGATGCTTCCAGATGAGAGGCTGCAACTGATCTACAGGTTATTTTGATTATGTAGCATCCCGTCCCTTTCTTCTGGATGGATCACTGACAGTAAAGGGGGGAAAAAACCACACCGTGCGAGGGTCAGTATCTGGGCCTCCAGATGAAATGGCAGGGGACGGATTGTACAGTATAAGGCTTATGAGGAAGCACCCACTATCCCATGAATTTGCTCTCTAGAAGAATGTGAGTTGTTGCAAAATCATCATAGGGGGTCCTTCCTACCCATTTGACTGGGGCAAAAGAAAGGGAAAACGTTAAGTAACCAGCCAGTCCCTGCTGGTTCACTGTCTCCATTAATTATAAGCATCCTCTGCCAACAATCTGATCTGTGTTAGGCAGGGCTGCTGCTAAAGCATTTGATATTTAGGAAATTAATTTTTAGAATTTGATCACTTCCTGTCATCTGCCATTCAGGGGTCTCATGTGTTGCGGCAGCAGATTCGGACAGTGAGGAGGTTGGGGAAGAACATGGGCCAGTCCTGGAGTCTGGGGAAGGTTCTAATGAGGGCTCTGTGTCAGAGGCAGAGAGGAGGCCAGAGCCGTAGGCCAGCTATCAGCTGCCTTCGGAGTAAGATGTAAAGCTGGAGCCTGTTCCCAGTGTGCGCATATGCAGAGTTGGGAATAAGACCAGATGATGAATGGCCCCTGCCAGAGGAAATAAAAGGGGAGCGAAAGGGGAGTGGAGTTTGCAGGAGACAATTAGTTCACTAATTGGTTAGTGACTCTCCGAGACTCCTTGTCAAGTTCTGCAGATATCGGCCTGCCAGCTCTCCAAGCCAGATAAGGTTTGTGACTGTAAATCCTCCTTTGAAAGACTTTGCTGGCTGTGAAGGAGCAGAATTCACTGTAATTTAATAAAACGGTTTTTTGTTGGGAGAAGGAGTTTGTTTCATGCTCTTGGGAAGCCTCAGTCAGAACATCATGTTACACCATTCCTAAGCCTGTTCTTCCCCAATTCTCTGTCATCCACATGGGTTGGGTTACAGATGCAGGTTTTGCCTCAGGTTGCAGCTCAGAAGAGTGAGATCAGGGAAAGCTGCCTGAAGAGCAGACACTTGCAGAAGATTAAATATTATGGGTACATAGTTTAGGAGATTGAGCCACAGATGGATTTTTCATTGTGTGTAAATCTTCTGTGAAGCTGCTAATTGAATGTATACGCACTTATGTGTGTAGGGGGAAAAAATCCAGTGCATTTGCTGATTTTTGAAATTAGAACGTTTGTATTCTTTACAAGAAGGGATGGGGTGGCTCAGTGGCTAAGACGCTGAGCTTGTTGATCAGAAAGGTTGGCAGTTCGGCAGTTCAAATCCTTAGCGCTGCGTAACGGAGTTAGCTCCCATTACTTGCCCCAGCTTCTGCCAACCTTGCAGTTCGAAAACACATAAAAATGCAAGTAGAAAAATAGGGAACACCTTTGGTGGGAAGGTAACAACGCTCCATGCGCTTTTGGTGTTTAGTCATGCCGGCCACATGACCATGGAGACCTCTTTGGATAGTGCTGGCTCCTTGGCTTTGAAATGGAGATGAGCACCACCCCCTAGAGTCAGGAACGACTAGCTCATATGTGCGAGGGGAACCTTTACCGTTATTCTTTACAAGTTCTTTAGTACTGATCCATTGTATTAATGTGTGTGTTGGCATGGGCATGTTTTAAGCACAATGAGACCTTGTTGTTATAAACAGAGTTTTTGTAAGAGAGACGAATTAAAGAATCCATGTGCCTGGAGCACAGATTCTTGCTTTATGTCTCTTTCTTGGACTAACTGTGTATTTGCAAGGCTGGATACCAAAAGACAGATGGCCGAGTCTGTTGCATCTCCAATTTAAAGGATAATTTATCAGGTCAGGGGAAATAATCTCTACTTTGGACCTAGTAAAGCTGTTGGTACTTGACATATTGACATAAATTGGACCAAGAATTGGATCTGATGTGAAGGTGTTTCCAGAGCCAAGTATAGAAATGGGTATGATTATTTTTCTCTGAATCAGAATTTGGAGTAAAGACATAAGGGATACAAACAGGTAGTTCTTCAGTGACAACAATCTGTTTAGGGACCGTTCAAAGTTATAACAGCACTGAAAAAAGTGACTTATGGCCATTTTTCACCCTTACAGCCATTGCAACATCCCCATGGTCAAAATTCAGACGCTTGGCAACTGACTCATATTTATGACAATTGCAATATTCTGGGGTCATGTTATCTATTACGACCTTCTGACAACAGTCCATGGGGAAGCCACATTCACTTAACAATGGCAAAATGGGGCAAAACTCAAAATATACCTTTGTTCTGGGATTTGGTTTTGGCATTCTGATTTTTGATATACAATGAAGAGGGTTTTTCCCTCCTACAGACATAAGCATCTGTAGCAAGTTATAAAGATATCAGAGTGACAGTGCGTGTCTAATGACATTACGTAAGTATGTCATTTGCATGATATTATGACATCTAATGCAAGTCAATAAAACGTGATTTCAATTTTTACAAACCTATTGTCATTTCCCTCTCGCTGTAATTGTTTTGGAGAGGAGTTAAAATTATATTATGTGCAGAGCAGGGGTGGGTTTCAAAATTTGTTCGAACCTACTTGGTGGGCGTGGCCTCCTTTGTGGGCATGGTTTGCCACCCATGTGACCGGATGGGAGTGGCTTGCTAATGCCACCACCGCCCCCCACCTTCGGCCGCGTAGTGCACGCGAGCCCGCAGCTTTTGCAAGGGAAGGCCTGGAGGCCTTTCCTCGCGAAAGGTAAGCTGCCGCCCCGCACTTTAGCCGCTACCGCCGCTACCGCCACCACCACTACCGCCGCCACCACTACCGCCGGTGCTACCGCCGGTGCCGCTACCACTGCCCCCCACCCGCCTTTGGCCACGTAGTGCACGCGAGCCCGCAGCTTTTGCAAGGGAAGGCCTGGAGGCCTTCCCTCGTGAAACGTAAGCAGGCGCCCCCCCACTTCAGCCGCTACCGCCGCTACCGCAGAGGTTTCCTTATTTTAACTATTTATCCAATCATGGGTTCAGAGAGAGAATCTTTATTTCTGACATTTATTTCTGACCTCAGTATTTAGTCCTGTCCCCCTCGCCCCGCGTTCTTTTACCTTCCCATTGATCAAAACATTACTTCGCATATTGTATAATATTGGTGCCTTCATATCAGTGTTGACTCCTAGTGGCCGCCTGAACAAGTCCTTAACAATTTTCTTGGCAGAGTTTTGGAAATGGCTTGCCATTGCCTCTTTCCTAGGGCTGAGAGAGAGTGACTGGCCCAAAATCACCCAGCTGGCTTCATGGTATCCTGTTTTCTAGCCTGGTGCCTTAATCACTACACAGATTGACTTTCCTCAAATGTATCTCAATGGACTGTGTTTATTCCAAAACAAATTAATCAGTGTGTACATAGGAGTTTTGATATACTTGATGTACATTTTTGATACACTTTCAGTGCCTTTGTAACTTTGAACCATCGCTAAATGAACTATTGTAAGTCAAGGACTATCTATGTTTACTATTTTTCTTGTTTTTATTACTTTGGTGTATTTTTATGATATGGCAGTAAATCACCCGGTGTATTTATTATAAGCAAGAAAATGACATAAAACTTTTTGAAATGGCAGTAGGTTGTCAGATAAAATGGTGTCACCTATCTTGTCTTTTCTACTTTCTCATTTATTTCCTGAAATAATGTAAGGAAAGATGCTTGGGAACATAAAGTGCTGTATTGTAACCCGGAGATGAATTCCTGTAAAGTAGAATGGTGTGCATCATTTTTATTACAAGGACAACCTGCAAAATGGTTTTGTAGGTTTTTAAATAGGTTTTAGCTGAAGAATATCTTTTTTGTAGCTAACGCTGGCATTGATGAGTGCATTTCACTATTCCAGTTGCAAAATGTAACCCCTTGTGAATTCCAGATGTTTTAAAAATCCAAACTGATTTTTTTCTTAGCTGTGTAAACAGCAAAGTTCTCAAATTGGAAATGATAAGAAAGCATAACAGTTAGCACTGCCAGAGGTAACATGTGAGATAACAGTTATTATTTTGTTTGCAGTTGGCTCATTGTTGTCCTTTTTCCTATTATCTGACAAAAGCCTTATCAAAACTGGAAAAGCTGCGCAGAATAAATATTTATTATAATGAATGTAACTCCAATGTAGGTATTACAAACATGAAGCGTTATAATTATGGAAGCAATGAATTACAATGCCTAGTATTTTTGTCACATTTATCGGTGTTTCGCCCCCTTTAATAGATTAATAACATCAATATGCAGGCTTTTCAAAAATGTAAAGGGAACTTCTCACATCTTGAGTGATTATTTTGAATGCTGTCTCTACTGTTGATCAATAAAGGTTACTCAAATCTCATGCTTATTTTACTGAAATTTTGGAAGAACTAACTCTCCTGAATCTCCACGTATCACAATTTATACAAGAAGATAATTGAGCAACAGGTTGTGCTTAATCAGTGATAAGTATTACCCAGTACAATAAGTTTAGATATCATGAGGCAGTAGTTTCAGGAAGATGACTTAGGCGTAGTTGCAAGGAATGTATTAGAAGGAGCCAATCAATACGGTTAGGGTTAGTAAAGCTACTAAAATAATGACTTCATATTGGGGGTGAAATCCAGCAGGTTCTGACAGGTTCCGGAGAACCGGTAACGGAAATTTTGAGTAGTTTGGAGACCCGATAGCGGAAATTTTGAGTAGTTTGGAGAACCAGCAAATGCCACCTCTGGCTGGCCCTGCCCCCATCTATTCTCTGCCTCCTGAGTCCCAGCTGATTTGGAGGGAATGGGGATTTTGCAGTATCCTTCCCCTGCTACGCCCACCAAGCCACACCCACCAAGCCACACCACGCCCATCAAGCCTCGCCCACAGAACCGGTAGTTAAAAATTTTTGAATTTCACCACTGCTTCATATCATATGAATCTAGCAAGTGCCATTTGTAAATTAAAGTTTGTGGCTTAATACAGGTAATCCCTGACTTACAACCATAATTGATCCTGGCAATTATGGTTATAAATCTTGATGATTGTAAAGCGAATCGTGTGGTGGAATGTGGTGCAGAATCTCAGAAGGAAGGCGGTCTTTCCCAAGGAGCTAAGAGGCAAATCAGCCTGGAATCGTTCGTATGCATCCTGTTTCCCCAAAAATAAGACCTTCCCGGATAATAAGCCCAATCGGACTTTTGAGTGCATGCGCTAAAACAAGCCATACCCTGAAAATAAGCCATCCCTGAAAATATTGCAACACAGCAACATCCATGAGGTGACCACGCTTGCCGCCAACTGCACCTCAAAAATAATAAGATCCCCCCAAAATAAGGCCAAGTGGTTCCTATTTTTCTACTTGCATTTTTACGTGCTTTCGAACTGCTAGGTTGGCAGAAACTGGGACAATGCTCACTCCATTACGCAGCGCTCAGGATTCGAACTGCTGAACTGCCGACTTTCTGATTGAGAAGCTCAGTGTCTTAGCCACTGAGCCACCGCATCCCTAAAGCAAAGATAGCAGACCTATAATAATAGGCACCTTGAGTGCAATCCCAAAACATCTGGAGCATCATTTGAACGCCGCCATCATCAGTCAGATGCAAAAGGTACTTCACTTGGAACAGCTTGCATGCTGTAATGTTACTTTTAACACCATCAAACAACAACATCTTTCTATGCCAAGTTCTTTGGAAAAACTTGATAGGTGAATAAAAATGCCAAATCCAGTCTAAACA
Organism: Thamnophis elegans; assembly: GCF_009769535.1. Lineage (NCBI taxonomy): Eukaryota > Metazoa > Chordata > Lepidosauria > Squamata > Natricidae > Thamnophis > Thamnophis elegans. Next base: position 20,717,922 of record NC_045544.1, read on the forward strand.
TGTGGTTGACTATGCAACAAACCATAATAATATAATTCAGTTCCTGAGAGTGGAAATCCTTGTCTTGACAGATAAACACCACTAATTGTTGTCTTTAAAAAAATATGAAAGAATTGTTTTGGTGGAGTGAAAAGCTTATGACAATTATTATGGCTAATTGTTATTAAATTATTAGTACAATTATACCTACTGTAATTATGCAGGGAGGTCCTCGGTAAAAGAATAATTAATTTAATCCCTGAACTACCTCAGTTAAAGACACTTATATTTATAAGGAACTCTATTGAGAAATGGGAGAAAAGTATGTTTTTATATCAGGATTGTATTTTTAATACAGAGAGTCCTGACTAAAGTTCTGAGTGGCTCTTCCGTTGCCAAGCAGTGCAGTCAGTAAGTAAAATATCACATGATTGCATCACTATAGGACATCAGTTCTGGCTGCAGTTGTTAAGCGAATCGTGTGGATGTTAAGCACAACATACTGTGACTGTGACTTGTGACTTCCTGCAGGCTTTCTCTCTCTCTTTTTAAAAAAACAACTTTTATTTGTTTTTAAACAAGGACAACAAACATAAAAAAAAAAAACATCTTCCATTGCAAATTGTAGAAAGTGTGCCAGTTGGTTACAGTATTTCCATGCATCTCTTCCATAGTCATCACCTGCTTTTCATATCAAATCACATATTTTAAATTCACCTATATTCATGTATATCACAACTATTATATATCAACCTTAATTTGACTATAATTGTTTTTACATCCTTTTATATATAATATTCAAAATCTAGAATAGGATTATATGATAGCATTCTATTAAATCATCCTAAAATCATCCAATCACAATACATCTTTGTAACATATTCTAGATAAAGCTTTTAAACCTCCTCTCATAATCTCCATGTGTTTATATAAAATTTCATATTATCAAACAAATATATATTTATGTATTGTTATCGTTATTTAACTATAGCTATTGTCACTTCATTTTATACATACTACTAGAAAACTATATTTAGCTTAGTTTTTATTATACATTTTCATTTCATCAACCTATATCTTTCCAATAATAGTATGGTCTTATATCTCTTGCCATTTGTAGCATTAATGTTCTAGTTACTTTCTTAATAAATCTTGTATAAACTTCTCTTGGCAACATGTTGTTCCTTTCGTATCTCATAAAAGTTTGAAACCCAACATATGTTCTTTCCATCAGCTTATCTTTGGTTATTGCTAGTGCTTCTGTCAAGATTTCTCTCCTTATCTTCGTCAATTTTTCTCTCTTTTCTTCTTCTTCTGTGCTTTGAAGTCTGGGGTAGAGTTCCGATCCATCTATCTCCCCTTTCCATATTCCGCTCTTGCCATTACCAACCACGCTCACTTCCACAGTTTTCTTATCTCTTTGCTCATTTTTTTCTTCCATCTTTTGAACTCTGTCCTCCACTTTCTTCATTTAGTAAACATCCTCAATTTCTCCATCAGATTTTTCTGTTTTGTATTCCATATTCTCCAATCTCTTTTCAATTCTCTCTGTCACAACTAATAGATTTTGAATTTCAAATATAATCATTTGCAATTTTACAGTTTCTTTTTCCTGCTGGGCCATTCTTTCAATTTTGCAGACACTGCCACTATAGGGTTCAAGGCTATTTTAATAAACTTCAAACAGATTCATTTATTATTTTTCAAGTCAAAATGTTGTCTTCCCTCCAGTAGCTAGTGATAGAACTCCCAAAAGGCACCTGTATAAACAACTTGTGCTCTTCCTACTATCACTGTCAGTAAACAAACTGAAAGAAACTTGAATCCCAAGTGATCAAAGGGAAAGAAGAAAAAACAAAATATCCAGCCTCTAAGTGGCAGTGTAACTGCTTTTCCTCCTGTTGTTACAACCCTCTTTATAATCCTTATTATCTTCTTTATATTCTAATCTTAAGAAAGGAAAAAACCCTTAAATGGAGATCAAAAACAATCCAATCAATCCAATCAAGCATTATAAAAAAAGAGGAGAATTTTAATCCATAGGTGAGAGAAGAGAGCTGATGTCGCGATGGTACAACATGCAATCTTGGTGCTCCGAAATCACAGTCAAATTTCTGCCGCTGGATGGTCCATTTGGACCTAAACCATCTCGCAGAAACAGTGATTGAGAAGGGCACCTCCTGCTGATCTCAGAGACACCGCAAAGTCCCTGAAAGATCCAGGAATAGCCTTTTTTTCCGGAGACAGAAACGCAGCTAATGAAGCTGCTAAAGTTGGGACAGCTCCGGAATGGGAAGAAAGCGGAAAGAGAAAGTATGTCGAATTGGTGAGGAAATTTTATTATTGGAGGAAGAGACTAGCCAAGAAAAAAAATTAAGTTAGAGATTGATCTGCATTGAACTTAGTGTGTTATCCTGCTTCTAATTTTTTTTTTTACGGATGGAACTTTTGCAGGGGCTCCCTATTTTTTTAAACTGAATGGATTAATTCTTCTTGTTTTTTCACTTTTGCTTACACCTGCTGACTTTCTCATTCACTTTGCTTGCCAGAAGCCACCTGTGAAGGTTGCAATTAGCTGTGATGTGATTGCAGGTCACTGCAACTTGTAAATGCATGCTGGTTGTCAAGCACCTGCATTGCAATCACATAACTGCAAGGGTGCTGCAACTGCCTCATTATAAGTCTCCTTTTTCTGCCCCACTATAGCTTCAAACAGTGGCTGAACAAAGAGTTAGGAAATGAGGACCATCTGTTGATTTTGATCAGCCAATAGCTGACATACAGTGGGGGGTAGTTGCAATGGTTGAGATAATGGGATAGGAGATCCAGGTTCAAATCCACACTCGGACATGAAAACTTGCTGAATGGTTTTAAGGCACTTGTCTTTCAGGCCAGCTACCTCATGGTATTATTGTGACACAAAATTGAAGGCAAAGATATTTTGGAGGCAGGATATAAATCTAAAATTGAGTAAATAAAATGTTATCGCTTTCAAGTAAACTTTTATCAAAGCAACCTGCTGATAAAAAAGAGGCTGAAAATCAATTACATCTCAATCCCTATGATTAGCTTTCTCCATACCTGAATCCTGAAAAACAGATTTTTCTATGTGTAATTTACAGATTTTGTACTCACTAGTGTGCATTTGTAATAGTTACAACATTGCAATACCGTGTTGATCTTTTCTGGTTACTCTTTTTTAAAATATAAAATTAGGGGTTTTTGTTAATTAAAACTTGGGATTGCCAATACCCATCATGGCTTTTTATTTTTTCATGTGACATAATTTATATAAATATCAGTGTTTTTTTTAACTATTTTTTTAACGGGCATTCTGTTTTTAGGCAAATTTCATGCCTCTGTCATTTCTGACATTTGGTACCTTAGAAATCTGATTCTTCTGTATGTTGATTCTCCCAGCAATTCCTGAATGTTTCAGTGGTGTTTACTTTAACATGACTGGCATGCTCTGCTCCAAGTTGGCTCCTTACAGTGCTGTTTGTATTTTGAATATCTACTTTGCTACAAGGTGGATAATAATGTTTCCTGCTGTTTTCTCCACTGTTTGTTGCTAAAAGCTTAATACAACTGTCAGTAGATAACATTTTGATCTATTACATGCTAAACACGATGTAAGGTCAATGGAGTCAGTTTTGTTCAGAGTCCATTTCATGAGTAGGAGGCCAGAATTCTTCATGTGATGAACTCTTAGAAATAGCAGTAAGTGAGCAGAGATTCTCTTCTGTTTTACAAAGTAGTTTGAACTTTTGGCTTCATAAAGTACATCAAAGATAGCAAAAAAACACCCTACATCTTCCATATCATACATATGTTTGTACAAAACTTACTTGCAATCTTTGTGTAAACTAGCGTAGTTATTAAACCATGCAATTATTTACAAAAGATTACCTGCTGTTTTAAAAAGCAAAATGTTCTGGTTGTTTTAGATAAAAGTAAACATAAAAGTAAATAATGATACATCCGTATGCAGCTAACCATTATTCCAAGTCTTTTTTTTAATGTCAGAAACTTTTATTAGATTAAAATAATTTATGTGCCTTTTGCTGTAAAATGTATTCATAGCTATCATTAAATTATCATTTTAATTATTTGAAATGTTTACTTGTCTTGAATTAATAATCCTCATAAAATATTTGCTTAATTCATAATTCATCTCTTGTTTTTCATTTTTTTAGAAGGCTATCTAAAAAATAAGAACTTTGTTTCCTTTATACTGTGTGTCCTAATAATTTCTTACTTGTTGAACACTGGCATTTTGCCACCTCAAAATGTATCCTAAGCATTATTCACACATTTTATATATTAGCAATTTTATGAAACAACACTATACATATTTTTCAAAAGATACTTTGCTTGATTGTTGTTGTTTTTCTTCCTCAAGATGGAAAAAGATCATTCTGACCAAGACTAACCAGATATTAGTTTATGGTCCACCATAATGTAGTGCTGGAAAGGATGATCATGCTATAGCAAAAGGCAAAATGAAACTTTATATGTATATTATAAAGCTTTATATACAGCTTTAGGATCCAAAACAAAAGTTAAGATTTAGCCAGTGAGAAATAGTATACTGTATTATAAAAAATACAGGGCGGATATTTTCTTTTCTTTCTTTTTTAATAAACCAACTATAAACCATAAACTAGGTTTTATTAAAAATTAGTGGATCAGAGGAATGCTGTCCATATAATTGGACTTCAGTAAGGCATTTGATAAAGTAGACCATAACCTATTACTTGATAAAATGTGGGTTAGACAGCATCACCACCAGGTGGATTTGTAACTAGCTGACCAATTGCACTCAACATGTAGTCTTCATGGAACTGCATCTACATAGAGGGAAGTATGCAGTGTGGTACCCCAAGGCTCTGTTTAGGCCCAGTACTCTTCAATAACTTCATCGATGATTTGGATGAGCAGACAGGGAACTCATCAAATTTCAAAATGACACCAAGCTAACAGGAATAGCCAACACTCCAGAAGATAAGCCTAAGATCTTGACAGACTTGAACATTGGGCGCTAGCTAACAAAATGAAATTCAATGGTGAAAAAAGTAAGGTTCTACATTTAGGCAAGAAAAAGGAAATGCACAGGTACAATATATGTTGTTGCTCAATAGTAGTAACTGTGAGAGGGATCTTGGAGTCCTAGTGGATAATCATTTAAATATGAGCCAGCAGTGTGCTGCAGCTGCCAAAAAGCCAAAACAGTTCTAGGCTGCATAAACAGAGGGATATAATCAAGATCACATAAAGTGTTAATACCACTTTATAATGCCTTGATAAGGCCACATTTGGAATACTACATCCAGTTTTGGTCGCCATGGTGTAAAAAAGATATTGAGACTCTAGAAGGAGTGCAGAGAAGATGATTAGGGGACTGGAGGCTAAAAAATATAAAGAACAGTTGCAGGAACTGAGTACGTCTAGTTTAATGAAAAGAAGGACTAGGGGAGACATGATAGCAGTGTTCCAATATCTCAGGGACTGAGATTGGATAACTGTTTGTCTGAAATGGTGTAGGGTTTTCTGCCTAAGCAGGAAGTTGGACTAGAAGACCTCCAAGGTTCCTTCCAACTTTGTTATTTTATTCTAAGAAACAATGGATGGATTTTTATATCAATTGCTATTGGAATTCAATGGTCTATTTAGTTTTCCCTTAGGATAATATGCGAAGCTAGGGTTATGGTTTGTGGTGTATATTTATAATTAAATGATGGGCATTGATATTTCTGCCAAAGACTGCCTTATGGAGTTGAGTGGATATATTTTAAAGTAGGTAAATAAGTGCATTCCAAATGAAAATTTTAGAGTGTTTCATTATATTTTAATAGCATTTTATAATTTGCTTTATATTTTCTTGGATGCCATTCAAGGAAGCAAACTTTAAGAGCTTTCAGGAGACAGGACAAACATTACTCAATACCGCCAGGAATGGCTTCTCAGGGAGTGCGCAGACATCTTCTTTAAGTGCAGATGGAACTAAACTCTTCTCTCAGGGATGAAGTCACCAATGCCTGGACCTAATCACATGTTGTCTCCTAGAATGCCGTAGCCAAACAAGAGGGACATGGCTGTAATACCCACGAGGCTAAACTCCCGGTGCCAAAGACGTTTCTCAGAACTAACAAGTTCAAACTCTTCCTGAGTAATAACTAAGCTAGACTGTATCTTTGTCAAATGCACAACTGAAGTCCAACTTGGACTTTATGTGATATATGCATCAGATATTCCCAGTGGAGGGATCCTCCCAATTTAACAACTAGTTTGGTGATCGCGCGATTTGCACTCGCAAACGCAGTTAGAAGAAATTGTCACTTATGGGTTTCTTCGGAGGAGTAACACAGCTGATGTGTGCGGCAATCTGTTCTGCCACGCAAATCAGCTGAGAAGATAAAGGTAGGAAAAATAGTGTAAGCAGGCGGGTGGGCTCAGCTGATTGTTGGAGCTACCGGTTCACCTGAACCTGTCCAAACAGGTAGAATCCCTCTCCTGGATATTCCTCTCAATGGACTTGCAGGTGTTCCTCTGGCTCTATCTCCTCAAGAGGGACCAGATCACAAAGAGGGCTGCTAACGTGTTATCTGCAGATGCAAAAAGAAAAGAAACATAGTTAACTGTTGTGACTAAGCAGAAGTCTCCTGTGAGTCTTTTTGGGATGCAAGATTAACAATGCAGCTGGGGCTTGTTAGTGGCGTGTTCTGGTGATAAAAGGACGGATGGTGCCACGCCCTGGTTGCAAGAGTCAACGTTTATTCATTCGTTCATCATTCATCGGTCGTGGTTTGTTTGTGAGAGACACTTGGAGAAGTGATTTGCTTTCTGTAACCCTGATTCAAGGAGACATTTGGAGAAGTGAATTGTTTTGTAAGAGTTTTGTTTTGTATTCTGTTACCTTCTTGTCAGAGACTTGATTTATGTTTATTTTTGGGCTCGCAGCCAGTCTGAGCCGAGAACTGATAAAGTTCTTCCCTTTTACGTTTGTCTGCCTGTCGTCTGTTAACGAGCGGAGAAGGGGGGACAGAACAGTTAACTTATGTTGATTTGATCACCACAAGGTAATCCTTATTAATAAAAACTCGGCTTTCACAGTTGATGTCTACAAACGTAACCCTGATGCACTACGGTTAAGAAGAAAATGAGTGCATCAGAATTGTCTCTTCGTTTGCTTGAAAAGATCATGGAACATGTTGCTTCAAGGAGATGGAAACTGGAAGTTTCTTGGATGGGAAACATTGAGTATCCAGATTTTTTTAATGACTTCAGACTTACATTAGGTCAGTGATAGCTAACCTTTTTGATGCTGAAAGCAGAAAGCGTGCACACAAACCCATAATGCAATGTGTGCACGTGTCCCCCTGCATATGCAAGTGCAATCCCCAGTATGCACCCTATCCCCCGCACATGTGCATGCGACCCCCTCAGCGCGATCCCCCCCCAGCAGAGACTTGAAAATCAGCTGGACAGCGGGAGGCGCATGTGAATGTCTGGCGGAATTGAGCTGGGGCAACAGTTCGCGCTCCAGCAGAGAGGGCTCTGCGTGCCACAGGCTCACCATCATGGTATTAGGCCATCCATAAGCAATTCCTTTAAAAAGAAAATTAAAGGCAGGAAAGGCAGGAAATCTATGCCATAAAAAAATTGTGATTCTAATGACCCTGGGAGGAGGAAGAAGGAAAGGCAAAGATAATGTTACACTTAAGGGCTGGGTTTACATAATTGTATAAGTCATTTTGTTTTGTTTTGTAGTGGATCTGACTATTTGAGAGACCGCCTTCTGCCAATTACCTCCCTTCGTCCCATCAGATCGCATAGAGTAGGCCTCCTCCGAATTCCATCCGCCAATCAGTGCCGACTGGCGACTACGCGGAGGAGAGACTTCTCGGTTGCAGCTCCGACGCTTTGGAACGATCTCCCCGTGGAGATTCGCACCCTCACCACCGTCCAGACCTTCCGCACAGCCCTCAAGATCTGGCTATCCCGTCAGGCCTGGGGATAAGATCCTAATCTCGCCCCACCCAAATGTCGAATGAATGTTGTGTTTTATTGATTATTTTTCTTTATTCACATTTTTTTTGTGTCCTGTCTTACACTCCCCTCCTATGAAATGTAAGCCGCCCTGAGTCCCCTTAGGGAAAAGGGCGGCCTATAAATGTCAATAAAATGACTAAAAAAAATGACTAAAAACCCAGCCTGTATAATTGGCTGTGTCCAAATCTCTCCCAAAAGAAGAACCTCACAATATATTCTGTTTTTATTTATTTTAACGTTTATTGAGTTGCATATCCGTTTTTATTGGGTGTCTACTTGCAGAAGGGTTCTTTAGCTCTTTACTAGATTTCCTTGTGTGGTGATGTTTTTGGCTCCAGTTGTGGTAATTGAATGTGATCTTTTAATTTTCTTTGGATTTAAAATATGCATTTGATTTTTATCTTTTTTAACTGAAGCAGTATCCTTTAAAAATAAACGCTCATGCAGTTTTGATTTTTTTAAAAATGTAAGTTTAAAAGTCCGCAAAATATATTTGAAGCACTAAACGTGAGACAGTTGAAGACTGATGATGTTACCTAGTTTGGATAATGAAACGTCTGCAAGCTCAGAGAGCACCAAGGACCTCTCACTTGAGGATTGCTTGTATGGGGAGTCTAAACTATACTGGGTTAAGCTGGGTTGGGGGTTTGTGCAAAATTCCTTCAAATCCTTTAATTGGTCAGAACGTTTGGTATTTATTTATTTAGTTTGTCAAACACATAGGAGATAACAGGTATAAGTATAAACGTGGACATGAACACAGGAAATGGGTACAAATAAATAGGGACAATAGGACAGGGACAGTAGGCACGCTGATGCGCTTTTGCACGCCCCCTTACAGACCTCTTAGGAAAGGGGTGAGGTCCACACTAGACAGTTTAAGATTAAAGGGATGGGGGTTTGAGGATATGACAACAGAGTCGGGTAGTGCATTCCAGGCATTGACCACTCTGTTGCTGAAGTCGTATTTTCTGCAATCGAGTTTGGAATGGTTTACCTTGAATTTGTATCTATTGTTTGCCTGTGTATTATTGCGGATGAAGCTGAAGTAGTCATTGACAGGACGTTGTAGCAGACAATTTTACGCTTAGGTCAGACCTTAGTCGGCGTAGTTCTACATTGTCCAGGCCCAAAATTTCAAGCCTGGTGGCATAAGGTAGTCCAGTGGTTCCCAAACTTGGCAACTTTAAGACTTGTGGACTTCAACTCCCAGAATTCTCCAGCCAGCTCTGCTTTTGCATGCCCTGCTGGCTGGAGAATTCTGGGAGTTGAAGTCCACAAGTCTTAAAGTTGCCAAGTTTGGGAACCACTGAGGTAGTCTATTGTGAGTAGAGGAGTGGAGAACTCTTCTCGTGAAATACCTCTGGACTCGCTTGATTGTATTAATGTCCGAAATACAGTGTGGATTCCAGGCAGACGAGCTATATTCGAGAATTGGTCTGGGAAAAGTTTTGTAGGCCCTAGTTTGCAGTACAATGTTACCAGAGAAGAAGTTTCGCAAAATTAGGTTAACAACTCTTAATGGCAATGCTGTTACAGTGAGCTTTGGGCCTTAGACCGTTTGAGATGAGTACTCCTAGGTGTTTGACTAGTGAGGGTGGTTTATGAGGTTGTAACCGCCAAGCCATTTAACAGATGCAGGGTTTTATATGTGACTGGGGAGCTTTTTGCATTGGTATGAAAACCTCTGCAATTTTAACAGTTTATAAGAAAAGTGAAAGGAGAGATTACTTAATGTACTTCAGAAAATGAGCGGAGAATATCATCAAAGGATTAGGATTAGGATTTATTACATTTATATGCCGCCCTTTTCCCCGAAGGGGACTCAGGGCGGCTCACAATTCAGTCAGGGAAGGGGGTACAGACAGGGGATAAAAAGACGAAACATAACAATACACAATTAAAACACACAACAACCATACAAATTCGAGGAGGGGGGCAAAAACTCTTTAGCCCCAGCCCTGTCGGAACAGCCAGGTTTTAAGGGCTTTGCGGAAGGCCTGGACGGTGGTAAGGGTTCGAATCTCCACGGGGAGCTCGTTCCAGAGGACCGGAGCAGCCACAGAGAAGGCTCTCCTCCGGGTAGTCGCCAGTCGGCATTGGCCGGCGGATGGAATTCGGAGGAGGCCTAATCTGTGGGATCTAATCGGTCTATTGGAGGTAATTGGATGCCCAGAAACATTATCCTGGTAAATTGTAACTGCAGGAAATGGAAGATGAAACTTGACTTGTGTTTCCTCTTGAAAACACATCCTCAGGATGTTATTCTTACTGCATCCAAGCAAAGAAAAAGAATAAAGAAAAGTTTAGAATACATTTACCAAGTGGGGTCGAAAGTGGGGATTTTTATGGTTCATCATTAATTATGTCATAGGAAATTATTCTTGAGATTCTAATGGTAAACATATGAAGGATTTTGGTTTCTTAAAGTGTTTATAGAAATCATACTTGTTTTTTACAAACTGCGGCCTGCAACAAATGGTTGAAGTAGAAAATAAGCTGAAAGAGATTGAGGAATTAAAGCATATTGACTTAATTTATTTCAGTGATTCAGCGATAACTGAACCTTTTTTATGATGATTTTTTGGTTTTGAAATCATTTTGTCTTTGGACTGCAAGAGGGTTGAAAGGAGTCTTTAATGCGTCAATTAAGGCAGTTTGCAAACCTAAATTCTTTGCTCTAAAGGAATTTGTGGCTTCTGAAGCTGAACAAACCAATTAAGTTATCACTTCTCCCTAAGATAAGTTGAAAAATACATCTATTGTAATAAGATAACATGTATCAGGCACTATTTAGCCAAAGCGAAATATTTTTAGGTTCATTGATTTCAGTTGGAGAAACTTGAAACATTTTCATGGCATCCCTGCCCACCTTTATCTAAAAATAAAATCAGCATTCAGGCATAATTCAACCATTTCGTCATTGCTGTCTTTATATACCAACGGTTTATCTTCAGCATAGCATATACTGAGGTTGGCTTTAATTTATAATTATTTTATTCTTTAAATCTCATGAAAGGAATATTGATATCTAATGCATTTTTAGTCATTCTTAATTAATGGGTTTGAAAACTTTCTAATACTTGAAAGTCAGCCAATATCAATATTTGTATTTCTGTGTGTAGTTTACTTAACTGATTGTATAGATAGCTAAATTTTTAATTTGCATTGAGGGAGAAAGCCTATATTGATAATATCAGGAGTGAAATTCAGCAGGTTCTGACAGGTTCTGGAGAACTGGTAGCAGAAATTTTCAGTAGCTTGGAGAATTGGCAAATACCACCTCTGGCTGGCCCGAGAGTGGGGTGGGAATGGAGATTTTGCAATATTCTTCTCCTGCCATGCCTACCAAAGCCACACCCACAGAACCGGTAGTAAAAAAAAAGATTTTCAGTACTGGGTAATATCCATAGAATTTAAATTTAACATAGCTTACTTGTTTATTTAAAAAATTTACTTGTTTATTTTCATTTTCTGGTGGTGGGAGTTGACTGTATATTCTTAAAGTGCCTTGATTAATGTTGCATTCTTGGAGTGTTGGGTTTTTCTTTGTTTTAACTATAATATTGTCTTGTCCAAACAACACTGTATCAATTTTATAATATGATCACAAATGGGTGGATGCAGAGGTGGGTTCCTACCAGTTCGCACCAGTTCGGTAGAACCGGTTCGTCAAATCTACGAATCGGTTAGAAGAGGTTCCAACAGGGGAGCCGGAAATCAGGCCACACCTACAGAAGAGGTTCCAAAAATTTTTGAAACCCACCACTGACACACACACACACACACACACACACACACACACACACACACACACAGAGAGAGAGAGAGAGAAAGAGAAAGAGGAAGAAAGGAAGAAAGGAAGAAAGGAGGAAAGAAAGAAAGAAAGAAAGAAAGAAAAAAGAAAGAAAAAGTGAAAGAGAAATGAAAGAAAAAAGGAAAAAGGGACAGAGAGACAAAAGGAAGGAAGGAGAGAGAGAGAAGGAAAACACATGGCCGGCAAGCCACTCCCACCAGACCACATGGCCGGCAAGCCACTCCCACAAAGGAAGCCACACCCACAGAGTAGGTTCGAAAAAGTTTTGAAACCCACCACTGGGTGGATGGAAATATTTGATTTCTGTGCAAGTAGCTGGTTGTGTGGAAGGTGAGGCGTCGTACGGAGAAGAGGCATCATAGGAAATAATATTCAGTCATTTCAGGGTTTTGATTTATAGCTTTTCCATTATGTGCTGCAGTTAAGAAAGAAACGTAGAACACCTCCGCCATGATTTTTGATTCAGGAGAAGTTGCCCCCTGGAAATCTCCTTTGAAGTCTTAGACAATTATACGTACAGTATGTCAGGGTATTGCTTAGATTTAATTACCTCACCTTTCTCTCTTCTATAGAGACAAGTTCCAACTACCAACAAAATTGTGTTGCCACCCCTCCAGTATTTTGTCAAGATGGAGAAGACTTAAATTTTTAAGTTTAATTAAAATTTGAAAGGGGTATGATGAGTGAATGTTCCCATTCATTGACAAGGCAAGTCCCACTTGTTTTTGATAATAATAGACTTCATGCGACTATACTGAATAATAAAAAAAAGAAGATAAAAGATCAACTTTATGGCACACTTTGCCATACGTCAAAAACATTTTGGAAGCAGTAGAACGCAGCTTCTGAGATCTGCAAGTGGGCATCGCACACTGCCCAGAGGCTACCATACAAGGACAAATTATGCGTGGTAAAGTCATTTGGAGGTGGGAAAGATATTTCCAATGTAATGTACCAGATCACCTGCATGGATTGCCACTGTGACTATGTAGTACAAATGGAATGGAAGCTAACCACTAAGGTGCAGGAACACAAGTGAGCAGTCAGATGAGGAGACCCAACTCATTGCTAGCCTTATGTTGCAATGAACAAGAACACACATTTAATTATGCAGCAACTAAGATTGTTGGCCATGCAGATATAAAGATAGCCAGGGAGATGATTAAAGCCTAGTAAACATGCCCCTTGTCAGTGAACGAGTGCTGATTTACCACCAGTTTATCAAACACTTAGCAATAGCAACAGCACTTGGACTTATATATCACTTCACAGTGCTTTACCGCCATCTCTAAACTGTTTACAGAGTCAGCATATTGCCCCCAACAATCTGGATCCTCATTTTACCAACCTCGGAAGGATGGAAAGCTGACCTTGAGCCTGGTGAGATTCAAACTGCCAAATTGCAGGCAGCTGACAGTCAGCAGAAGTAGCCTGCAGTACTTACTGTATTTTAAGCACTGCCCCACCGCAGCTCACCGCAGGCTTGGCAGCACAAGGAAGCAATAGCCAATTGCCATCCATCAACACACCAGTCAGCCAACAGGAAGGTATTATATAAATACAATTCACAGAATAGCCCAAAGAACATATTCTAATAGAGAGAAGTTCCTTGAAGATGATCTTCAGCATGAATCAAAAAACTCGGAAGAGTAAATCTCTTGTCCTGATTACTGATCCAAATTCAATCTTGAACAATATATCCCAAAATAACATCTGGAGTGGATAGTTACTTCCGTTATACCTAGCTAGATGGGAGTCATAATCCATCATAGATGAAAGGCACAGGTTTAGAGAAAGAGTGTGCCTTTAGATTGCAAAATAACAGAGCTGGAAGGGACCTTGGAGGTCTTCTAGTTCAACCCCCAAGGTATGTTTTGTAATTTGCATATTATATTTGGAGCTCATGTACACAATCTTCCTGAAAGGCTTCCTTTCAGCACAACCAATAAGAACCTTGTCTACCAAATCCATCAAGTTACCCACTTTATCTTTTACTAAAGTTAGCATTTCACAAAATAAAATTTAAAGTGTGCCAAATATTTCGTAGTATTCAATAACAGAAATGTCATAATGTACTGTATTTTTTGGAGTACAAGATGCTCTTTTTCCCTCCTAAAAGAGGCTGAAAATTATGGGTGCGTCTTATACTCCGAATGTAGCCCCACCCACCCGCCGGCCCCTATCCTTTGGCCTCCGTGTGTCCTCTTCCTGGCTGCAGAGATTGCCACTGATAATGGCTTGTATTTTGGGGCTAGATGAGTTGTGTTTTATTTGTTTATTTATTTGTTTGTTTGTTTGTTTATTTATTTATTACACTTATATACCGCTTCATAGGGCTTTCAGCCCTCTCTAAGCGGTTTATAGATTTTTAGCAAATTGAGTCAGCAAATTGCCCCCACAGTCTGGGTCCTCATTTCACCCACCTCGGAAGGATGGAAGGCTAAGTCAACCTTGAGCCGGTGAGATTTGAACCGCTGAACTGCAGATAACAGTCAGCTGAAGTGGCCTGCAGTACTGCACCCTAACCACTGCGCCACCTCGGTTCTTTTCAGCTTCCAAATGCTTGACGCGCGGTGTCCAAAATGGCTACCCAGAATAGCCTTCTCTTACCCGCTTTGCTTGCTTTAGTTACTGGAGCTCCCTCCGAGGATCAGCTGTGCTTTTGAAGCTGTTTTTCAGCCCAAACACAAGCAAATCGATCTTCTGTGCTTTATCTGCTTTTCTAATTGTGGCTCCCTCTGACAACACCCCCAACCTCAAAACCAGCAAGCGAACTAATGTGCTTCAGCTGAGCAGACTAAGGACTAGCCAGATGAATACCTGGTAGGCAGAATTCCCCCCCCCTAATTTTCCTCCCCCAAAACTAAGGTGTGTCTTATACTCCGGTGTGTCTTATATTCTGAAAAATACCGTATTTTAGATCCGGATTTAAATTGCAATTGGCTTAATAGAGATATAGTTCATGGTTTGGTCTTTACATTTTAAGTAGACTTTAAACATTGGTATGTAGTAACGAAGACAATTGTTCATTATACTTTATGTTCCTTCTCTATATTTTGGGCTCACTATTGCTATGATTAGATTATATTCCATGTACAGCTCTTTTTAAAATCTATCCTGTGAAACTATGTTAATGAGAGAACAAAAATAACATCATTCAAAAATATTGCAACAATGCTTTCTTTTTAACAGAGGTTTCACCCCTCCACAAAACCTCTAATTTCATAATTCTTAAATAATTCAGACTGCAATCGCACCACCATTTATTTACCAGACAGTAAGTTTTACAGAATGAAATAAAATGTATTTCAGAGTAGACATATGGAGGATTGTCTTGTTAATTCTGTAATTCTGTAATAACTAGCACTGTGCTCAGTCTCACATTTCTCCTAATGCTATTCATGAGAAAATGGAAGCGTGAAGCTATTCATATCGCTACCTCTTGTGTTCTCACCTTTTTTGCATATTTCAATATAGAGTTTTTGCCATCTGTTTCTATAAGTTGTTAAAATAAAATACCATAACCAAAACCAAGAAAGAGCTTGCCAAAAGGAAGGCTCTTCTTTAATTCTTTCTCTAAGTCACATTTCTAGTTTTCTAAGAATTATCTATTCAGTTATCTGTGTCAGATATAGGCATATATACACAGTCCAGGATCCACTGATCCTTTATTTTTATTCCATGATCTATGCCTTCTCATATTGTCCCTCTCCTGTCTTTTATTTGTCCTCATGAACCATCATGTCATTGGGGGAGAAAAAGTTCACTACAGGCAGTCCTTGACTTACAACAGTTCATTTAGTGACTGATCAAAGTTACAACACACCCTTATGATCATTGCAACATCTCCATGATCAAAACTCAGCTGACTGCAGTTCTGCAGTTCGGCTGTTCAAATCTCACCGGCTCAGGGTTGACTCAGCCTTCCATCCTTCCAAGGTGGGTGAAATGAGGACCCAGACTGTGGGGGCGATATGCTGACTCTGTAAACTGCTTAGAGAGGGCTGAAAGCCCTATGAAGCGGTATATAAGTCTAACTGCTATTGCTATTGACTCATATTTGTTTGTGACCGTTGCAGTGTTGCAGGATCATGTGATCACACTTTGCAAACTTCTGACAAACAACGTCAATGGGGAAGTCAGATTCACTTTAACAATTGTGTTACCAACTTAAGAACTGTGATGAGTCACTTACCAATTGTGGCAAGAGACATTGTAAAATGGTTCAAAATTGACTTAACAAATGTCTTGCTTAGCACCAGAAATTTTGGGCTCAGTTGTCGTAAGTTGAGTACTACTTGTAGTTCCATGATAAAGAGATGGTCTACACAGGGATTCATATTCACCTCAAAATCGTCTCAAGTGATGGGGTTCAGCAAGCTAAGGATAACTGTTGCACATCATTCATTGGATTGGAAGAATGCACAGTATAATTAAGCGTTCAGTATTTGAATTATAATGGCTTCAAAACTATTAGTAACTGGTATAAGTGGGCAATGTATATAAGGGAAACCTGTAAACAAGTGGTCCTCAACTTATGACCACAATTGAGCCCACAATAATTGTTGTTAAGTGAGACATTTGCTAATTGAGTACGACCTTTCTTCAGTTGTTAAGTGAATCACTGCAGTTGTTAAATTAGTAACCCAGTTGCTAAGTGAATCTGGTTTCCCCATTGACTTTGCTGGTCAGAGGTCGCAAGAGATGATCACATGATCTTGGGGCACAGCAATAGTCATAAATATGAACCAGTTGCCAAGCATTTAAATTTTGATAACATGATTGTGGGAATGCTGCAAAGGTCATAACTGAAAAACAATCATAACTCATTTTTTTCAGAGCCATTGTAACTTTGAACAGTCACTAAACAAACAATTGTAAGTCGAGGCGTACCTGAATTAATCTCATAATGCGTAGAAATACAGTAGACTGTGATGTCTTCTGCATGCATTTCAGCTCCTGGTATTATACTCAGTGGCAAGGAATGGTAGGATGTGAAGAACGAAATATCTAGAAGGGGCTACTCATTCTACAAGCAGAATATTCCTTATTCCATAAGCATCTGTTCTTTTATAATTTAGTTTTTATTTACCCATAAATATTATATTAAAGGAAAATGAAGAGTAGTGAGGTGACATGCATCCTTGTGGCCCTTTGATTTAGTGAATTAATTTAAATATTTGGAAGCTGCATCCTTCCTCTCTGGCTGTAGTTAAATAAAAAGCACAAGAAAAAAACCCCGTAGCACAACAAGTATATTCTCTTCTTCAGTATCTTTACTGTGTAAAAAAGAAGTTACAGATTATTTTTGACAAATGGTACAGCCATATGGTCAACTGCATACAGAATAAAATGTAGTTAGATGCTTTGTTTAACTAGTCAGACAGCATAACAGCTTTAAATTATTATGTGTGACCCTTCGATCTAAGAAAGTTACAATTTTTTTCTCCTTAAATATTTCATTTACTATCTTGCATCAGTAAACCCTTTCAAATTAAAATGCCTTTATTGTTAACAATAATATATTAGTGTAGTATTTCATGATTTTTTTTCTTATAACAAGTGTTTCTATTGGGTTTAAAGATATATAGTTTTGCATTCACGTATTGATTATAGGTACAAAGCTGGTTCTCATATCCACTATTTACTGATATTTGTAGAAGATGGATGAGAGACATTCTTTCTTAGGAATTTTTAATTTTTATTGTATAGGTATGTTCAACATTATCCTCTAAAATAATATTTAAGGAGCCTACTCTATAAATATTTATATTAGAAAGCTAGATAGTTTTGGAATTCTATTAATGATACAATTTTGATGTGTGCTTTACCAAATAAATACATTTGAGCAATGTGAAATTGGCCCTGTTTCTGGAAAGACTTTTCTGTTCCTGCCTGGTAGTTGAGTTCTCTAAACTTTGAAAGATCATTATCAAGGTATTGCAGGATCCAGTCTGGGTTGGTGACCGGATCCAGATTGGATCCGGCATCATTATTCTGGGACACATATATTTGCCTTCATTCATATCAAGGTATTGATCTATGTTTTTGCAGGCATACTGCTATACCTCTCTGCAAAGCTCCCCTACTGCAATGGTTGGCAATCGGATTGGAGGGGCGGTGTTGCTTTGCAGTATTGTAGCCTGCACAAAATGTAATCCCAATTAACATTTCATTCCCCCAAATTCAGATCGGGATAAGTCTCCAGCAGAACCAGTAAGTATCCAGAGCTCATCTGAATTGCCTCTATTCCAAGAAATCCCTAAGACTTTTTTGTATGATGATATTAGCCCATCAAAGTGGACCAAATTAGGAAACCAATGTTGTGAATGCTAATACTACTTCTATTTTTTCCCCCTGAAGTGTTTCCTTGGTGAAAAAATTTGCCAGTGATGTCACTGTTGCCCAGAGAACACCCAGTTGGGGACTTCTTTGGTGTCCCCGTGAAGTCGCCCACTGGAGTAGTACCCATTAACCTACTTATGGTCACCCACTTTCGAATTGCTGGGTCTGTGACGGGAGCTCACCCGATCCCATGGCAGCAATGGGACTCAAACACAAGCATGCTGATTGTCAGCCCAGCATTCTAACCTCGTGAGCCACCGCATTACATTTATTAAAAGGTGAACAGAAGTGGGTTGCTACCGGTTCGCACCAGTTTGGGCGAACCGGTAGTGGAAATTGTGACTGGGTTGCTGAACCGGTAGGGACAGCAGGCTGGCCACGCCCACAAACACACTGCTGCATGGTTTTTTTTGGCATTTTTAATGTTCTGCACTTGCACAGACCTATTTACAGGCAACTGTGCATGCGTGCAGAGCGCTCACCGAACCGGCAGTAACTCCAGAAGCAACCCACCCCTGAAGCTGAAAGAATATTGCAAGTCTGAACGCACCTCCCTCCTTTCATCTTCAAGAGAACTAGAGAGAGTCAAGTCTGAGATCTCAAATTTCTTTAGTCTGATCTTCATCTTGGTTGCAATTCTTCCTGTTGTTCCTCAAGATTATTTTTAAAGCTTGTTATCTATACAGGTTTTTATTGTTACATAGAGATACAAATAGCCCTTCTATAGATGAAATGGTTTGTGCAAACATTCCAAGTCAGAGGTGGTATTCAGCAGGTTCTGATCAATTCTGGAGAACCGGTAGTGGAAATTTTGAGTAGTTCGGAGAACCAGTAAATACCACCTCTGACTGATCCCACCCGCATCTATTCTCTGCTTCCTGAGTCCCAGCTGATCGGGAGGGAATGGGGATTTTGCAGTAACCTTCTCTTGGAGTGCGATGTGACTGGAGATTTAACATTATCCTTCCCCTGCCATGCCCACAAGCCACACCATGCCCACCAAGTCACACCCACAAAACCGGTAGTAAAAAAATTTGAATCTCACCACTGTTCCAGGTACAGCCCAACACTGCTGTGCTTTCAGTCTATGAACTAGTCATGCACCTTACAACAGTAGCAGAAATAGGAGGTTGCAAAAAGGTAATACATTTTTGTTGACACAACAGTGTTTGACTTAGTGTTTCTAATGAAAAACTTATTTTCCTGCCTCTTCATTTCTTGAGGAAGAATTGATTGGGCAGAGGGAATTCCTACCATTGCTTCCTTATTTTGCTTGTCCGTAGCCAACCTCATTTTACCAGCTTTCCAAGTTAATCAATTTTATAGTGCTGCCTTAGTCCTTCCTACAATATTGATCTCCATCTTGGTTTTCTCTTCTTATATGAGTAATACACACTTATTGATAGAACTACATTTTTGAAATTTATTATACCTGGCAGTGAAGCAGTGAAAGAATCATTGTAAAAGCAATCAGGAGGAAAACATGCATTTTTAAATTGAAGTTGTACAAAAAAGAGTGGCTGGCTCATGAATCATATGTTCTGAGAATAAAGCAGTTATTTCAGTAATGACAAATAGTGCCCATTTAAATCTGTCCATCAATTGGTTATAGTTTAGTTTGTCACAGGTTGGATAATCAAATGACTTACAGGTAATGAATTACGTGATAACATTTTGTTATTAGGCAGTTTACAGAAGATTCTTAAATAAGAAAACTAAATTTGCAGTACAATGAAGGTGTAAGAATAAGATCAGAATATTAAATTGATTTCCCTGCATACAAGAATACTGGATGGGAAATACATGGGTAACTCTGTCTTCTGAATTCATGAAAATGTTAGCTTCTATTGTCAGATACCAGCAAGATAATAATCAGTTTTCTGTATGATTTCTTCTCTATGGAGAGAATAGGATGGGAAGGAGGAGCTGGTAGTAGAAGGAGAAATATTTTTTTATAGACACCAGAAATAATTTATCCTTTTTTTAGCTTGTGGAAATACAGTAATCATCCTGCTATTTTTTTAGCGGATGGATTCCATAGCTTGCTTATACTATCTGCTGGCCTCCATTGTATTTTCTTGAAACCATGGTTCTGTGCCCATAATTGTTTTAAACAGATTAACAGAGTTGGATGGAACCTTATAGGTCATCTAGTCTTACTAGGGCTTTGTAGAGTGGTATTAGTACCTCACTCGATCTTGATTTTCTCTCCTCCCATATCTTGTGTAGGAAGTTATCACCCAGCCCTGTCCAAGAAAAATGAAATATCCTAGGAAATATTGAAAAGGCAGAATATTTCTCTGGATGTGAAAAGAAAGAAACAAACATGTTTTAAAAGACAGAATCGCTGCCTGTAGCTTTCTGCCCATCCCCACTTTGTCAATGGGCCATTAAGAAGGCCAAGCTAGTCCACTTTACATAATAAAGACTTTTCCACTTCAGCTCCTGGGAGATGGGATTAAAGCATGATAATATTGGCCCCAACTGACCACATGGCATCTGAGAACTCAACCAAACCTGGATTCAAAACACAGCCTAGAGAGTTGCCCCTGCATGGCCCCATGGGAGTCTGACAACCAATCAGAATACATTTCTTACACAGGAACAGGAAACAGAGAGGTGGGACTGAACAGGTTATAAAAAGCCTAGCAAGCCCCTCCCTCAGCCCCTCTCTTCTTCTCCACCAACATTGAAGCATGTGATCACCTTTTCTGTCCAGGGCTTAAGCCATGTGGTCCTCTCCACCAATAAACCATCTTTCCAAGCAGCCTCCATGTCTCCAGTGACTTTTCCCCCACTTGGAGCCGAACCTGGAAGGACATTTCTTTCATCACTTGGCTGTCACCAGAAAGTTTCTTTGCAAGAGCTGTTAACTGTGGTGCTTATTTAGAGAAGAAAGCTACGAGTTCTATGGATGGATGTGCTCTCCAATGTACAAAAAATATTGGAACTGTGCTTCAGTATGTATTAAAATGTATACGATTATAATGCGGCAATTTTTAAAAAGTGTTGTACTCTCATAATCTGAGAACTTTGTAAATCCCAAGAAATCAATTGCAAGTAAACCCTCCCCCCCCAATGGAGTTTTGGAGTAAAAATGAGAAAAAATGAACTTGTGATTTATGGTTATGATGATTAGCCAGAACAAATTATAGAAAGAGTATTTTAATGTAACTTTAATGAGAGAGGTTAAAATATAATTGTACTTATATCTGTTGCGAAGAATATCGGAAGTTACTTATTTCTATTTTTCGTTACATCTTTTTTTCCTACTTTCATCTACCCATTTTCCCCTCTTGCACCTTTAGCTGCTGTGTGTTATTTCTGTCTTTTTTCATTTTTCTGTTTTATTTTACTGTGCATTATTTCTTATTGCTATTAAAACGTTCAGTAAAAATTATATAAAAATGCAAATAGCCTCACAAAAGGAAGCCTCTCCCCCCTTCTCTCTCCCCCTCTCCCTCTTAACCCCCCCCCCCCCGCCCGCCTGTGTATTTGTATGCATTCTGCTTCTAGACCTTCAGCCTTAGATTCTAACACGCCCAGGGGATTCTTCTATTGACATGGAAATTGGTTTACCATGTTATGTCAGGAAGGCCCAGTGTTATTCATTTCATCTCTCCTCTTCTGGACAGCCTTTTGTTTCTTCCTTTCTAACACTGCCAGACCCATAGATCTGCTTCTGTTGAGAGCAAGGCAAACACATGTGAGTAAGCTGCTGTAAATGTTTGCTTCCTGTGTAACTTTGTGTATGTAATACGGTAGATTCTGTTGTTGGCCCGAAGTAGCTACAAGGATAATGTTTGCATTTAAATATGTGGGATATGTTACCATTTAAGCCTCATAAAGAACCCTTAACTGCCTAAAATAGTAATTAAAGGTTTTTCACTCTTAAAATAAAAGACTATTTACGAGCAGGAAACTTTGTGTGGTAATTGGCAAACAGTCATAAGCTAGCTTGCTTTTGGGGCAGTTTAGTATAAATAAATACTTTCTATTGTGCTTTGTAAAATAATAACCTTCATATTTAGCAATTAAGTAAGACGGCTGCAGATTTTATTTCTTAAGATCTGCTTATCTGTTCTTTTTGTTTATTTATCATCACTTTCTCTGGTACGTAACTGTTTCTACTATTTATTTTTTACCAGATATACTATTCTGATTAAACAGAAATGGGGCTTGACAAAGAAAACTTGAGAACTGTCATTATAGAAGTTAACTATTTTCAACTATATTAAGGAATAGTTAAATAATGCACCTGATGTATGGAAACAAGTAATTAAATGCTATTAAAATATCTTTTACATATATAAAATACTGATACAGTTTGTATTAATTGTTCTAGAATAGTGGAAGAATTATAGTTTTTAAATAACATATGGCCTTAAACTAGCAGGTGTTTTCTTTAGTTCTCATGAAGAATAGGAGAAGAGCTGAGTTTCCAAGCAGAATGTTGTGCCTCTAAAGTGAAAAAATAAAATCCAGACCAAATTCAAAACCATGAGTTTTTCTTAAATATGCACATTTGTGGACAAGTGAGGTTGTTGTTGGTGCTTTGCCAGCCAGAAGATATTTTCACTAAAATTTGAATAAATGTAAATCAAATTAAAGAAGCAATTAGCTCTAACCAAAGTATCCAGTAAGTCCCTGGAGTCTCCTCAGTCATTGCTCCCAAATTGTGGAGGTTCCTTATTTGGTGCTCAAATGGTGTAATTCGGTTTCAGGAAGTTTTAGGCGGCACCAAAGCCTTTGTGGGGTATCATAGGTTTTGCTGTGGCAGTATGTCTTATTCCAGTACATTTCAGAGTTATTCGGGCAAGTGAATCTGTTAGTTTCCCAGAGGAAGAAGTAAAGTGTTGAGCTGCTAGGGATACAAATTCCCCCATGAAAGTAGGACTTCTGAAGGTCAATTGATAAGCTCTGGGTGCCTCTGGGTGTGTTGGAGTATACTTTTTCCCCTAGGGATCCATGGAACGTAGTTTGGAAAACTCTAGTCTTTGGCATTACTGGCAGAAGAAGCAGCTGCTAAGGGTTCGTATAAGATGGACAGAAATGCCCTCTGTTGGCCTAGCCCATCTAGTACTGGAGCTTCCATCTCCTGGCTACTGCTTCATCATTTCCCTTCTGCCATGTTCCACCTTTCTCCTGGCCACTTATTTTCACGCTGTGCTTTCTCTTCCATCTATCTACCTGGCTCACTCCTCAACTCTCACCTTTTCTTGCCACTACCCTGTGAATTAGGGCTCAGTGGCTAAGATGCTGAGCTCGTCGATCAGAAAGATTGGCAGTTCGGCGGTTTGAATCCCTAGCGCCGCGTAACGGAGGGAGCTCCCATTACTTGTCCCAGCTTCTGCCAACCTAGCAGTTCAAAAGCATGTAAAAATGCATGTAGAAAAAATAGGAACCACCTCTGGTGGGAAGGTAACAATGTTCTGTGTGCCTTCGCCGTTTAGTCATGCTGGCCACATGACCACGGAGACGTCTTCGGACAGCGCTGGCTCTTCGGCTTTGAAACGGAGATGAGCACCGCCCTCTAGAGCCAGAAATGACTAACATATATGTGTGAGGGGAACCTTTATCTTTACCCTGCTAGATAACAGTTTAGGGCACTGTACTTCTGCATTCATTTTCTAGGGCTGGTTAACTGGTTTGCTTGCTTATGATGTTCCTCTCTCTTTCCTCAAGTCTACTCTATCCATACCCAGTTAGGCAGCAACATAGCAGCACCAAGTGAATTTGCTTAAGCAGAGTTGGAATATTTTTACTTGTCTCTTACTTTTACTTGCAGTATTTTAGTTGTATGCCACCCAGAATGGCTCTGTGAAGTAAGCAGTTTCAAAATTCCCTCCCTCCCTCTCTCCCTCCATGTGTGTGTGTGTTTGTGTATCTCTATATCTATTTATGTATGCATTCTACACTCCTGGTGATCTAGAGTAGGTCACCAGTAGGGTAGGCTCTTTTGAGAATTTAAAAAAAAACAATCCTGGAAAAAGTTATTGGCAAAACCATTTCAATCTTGTTACCAATAAGTGATATAGATGTTCCATGCAAATCCAAAGGAATTTGAGTTCATGCTTGACTCAAAGGAGATCGTGAATGTTTTAGGTAGGATTGTTGCTTGACTAATATTCTGCCACTCTCCTTAGAGGTATTACGTGCAAAAAAATTTTTAATTTAGTGATAATCATATGCAGATTCTTTCAAATGTAGCTTTGCAGTGATAAGAACCAGAAGCATATTTTCCTGCAAAGCCTGCCAGATATCCAGAAGGTATCAGGTGCTGCTTCACTTTTTAGAGGCATCTTTACAGGAAGCATCTGTCAAAGCAAAACACCCTTTTGAGGCTTCAGGAGCTGTAAGATAAAGATTCTTGGTAATTTTATAAACTGTTAGATTTTAGTTTGAGATATATATATATATATATTGTATGTATGTATATGGGTCTATAATGTGTGTACACAGGAACCTTTTTCATTCACTCCTGTGGTTTTCCATTTAACATAATTTGAAGTGATTCTTGAATTTGATTGACAGTGCTAATACCAGGAGATTAAATACTGCAAGTTGTGGCTTGGTGTAGATCTTTCTATTAGAGAATTGTATAAATGGAATGGAAGCTTTGGATAGAAGTCTTTCCCATTTGAGCTGCATGTTAAGTTAATTAATTTCTTTAATCAGTTGTTTTGCTTGCTTGTACAGAAATGCCTTAAATTGCTAACAGTAGTAAGCAAATGTTAAGACAAAATTTCAATGGTGCTGCTTTTCCCAAGAGATTTTCATTCTGGTTTCATTTGGGGTGGTGGTGATTATAGATACAGTAGCCATAACTAATCTGTACTTGCATAGTTTATTCTTAGGATATTGAACCCGATAGCATTCCAGAATCACCTTCATTTAGATAGCCTTTGATTTTTAAAGTTGTTCATATTCTAGATTACACTGAGAACTATACTTTTATTCAAGTGAATGTGAATGTAAATTCCCTATCGTGCTTCTTGCCTGAACATGTGGATGGGCAGAGGTGAGATCATATTTTTATTTTTTTTCCCCCATTTTGATCTTGTCATGCATTCAGGTGAATGACTGAGCAGAATTATAGAATGATCAAATGTAAAATTATTATGTATCGCTATGTGTTTTGTATCTATCTGGATTTTGGAAATACTTTGAAATAATTCCTCTTCGTCAGCTTCCTAACTGTTTAAGATGCTAAATATTATTTCATAAAATATGTTTGACCTTTCAAAGGACAGAAGGAAAAGTAATTATTTCAGACTATAACTGATAAGATGCTTGTGAACTTTGACTTTACTTGTTACTATATTAAAGGGTAACATAGCAGAACTATATAAATTTACTTGCTGTTATAGGACCAGGATATAGTTTTTTTCCTAATTATTATGATTTACCAATAGAAGGAAAGATCTCTAGTTCAGTGTTGCATTGTAGAGTTCTTGGTGCTCTCTGGTTTGGCTGTTTGCTTGCAGACATTGGTATAATTCTTCTTTCATTTTATTTATGTGATAGAAACATTCCTGCCAAATACTTACTGGATACAAAGTTCAAAAACCCACTGAAGCATGAACTTCACATTTATCTAGTATTTACAGCTACTTCAGTGGCTGCTTATGTAAACCTGAGAAGCAAATATGTTTTGGGTGAAGCATAACATCCCCTATTGAGCAAGTATCACTCGTGTGAGCTTGAAAATATATTATAATCCCATGATGGTTCCTCAGGAAGGCAATAAGAGGACAGAGTTAAAGAAGTGATGTCTCAGTGACTATTTGTTCTGTACAGATGCAGGTGGGAGATTCTACTGTAGGAAGAACCTAGACCAGGGGTCAGCAACCCCATGGCTCTGGAGCCGCATGTGGCTCTTTTATACCTCTGCTGTGGCTCTCTGTTGCCAGTCGGCTCCACAATTGATAGGGCTTTCAGTTAGGACAGGTAGAGGAAAAAGGACGCCGTGCTAGGAGGAGACTCTATGGTGGGGGAACCGGACTTCTGGTCAGCTCCAGAATTGAATGAGGGGCTTCCAGTTAGGACCTTTGTGACTCTTTGTTAATGTTGCCGACCTCTGACCTAAACACAAGTTAAGGGAGCAAATGTGTGTCCACATACCATTTGCACTGTCATGGATAATTGTATTATCAATAGGTTTTTGGTTTCCTCTCTGGATTTCTACCCCTAGTTTGAAAGAGTTTTACTGTACAATTTAGATTGTACAGACTGAGTACTTAGTGGGGATCTGTGTCATAATTCCTCATAATGTTCTCTTGAAGTTTGGGATGAAGAATCTAAAAGCTGTAATACAGTCCATCTGGTCAGCACAATAGTACAACAGAGTATTCATAAGTCCAGAAGTTATTTTAATTGCAGTTTGATTATGGCAAAAGTCTTACAGGTTGAACACAATCAGCAGCAATGATCGTTCTGAATGAAATGGATCTCTCTTCAGGGAAGAGAAGGTTTATAGACAAAATATTGTTTTTGATCATAATTAATGGTGGATACGAAGAAGAAATTTTTTGGAAAGTTCCACACCCTGTAATTCTAAACCACAGTTACTCTTAGATAACTATTATTCCAGCCTCAATATGAAATCTGCATAATTATCTGTACAAGATGAACTTCTTTTATTTGTAATAATTGATTTACATACTGATTTTATGGTTGTTTTTAATGTACTTTGGATAATATACCCCAAAATGTCCTGACATTAAAGAATAAGATGATGATTCATAAAATCAATGAGTAGATAAAGGTTGTGATAAGAGAAAAGTTCATTCTTCTTTAAATAAATTATCCTCAATTTTCCATCGTCATTCATATTCTTAAAATGCCAGTTTTAAGAAGACCTGAAAAAGTAGGTTACATCTGTGAAGTTTGGTCAAGCTTGATCATTGATTGTGAGTGAAACCCTGTGAAAATTCATTTCAATTGAACAAAAATGAATAGGGCACCATTTAAATTTCGCAGTGTCCCAAATGACGTATCTTGTCAATGCGTTGAGGAAGATGACAGTGAAAGGCAATGCCTAAACTCAACATAGGGTCTAGGGTATGGCAAAAGAAAACTGATGATAGCAAACTTATGAAATCAATGTGGATTAATGCTTGTGTCAAGTGTCATGATACATTTTCATGTTTATCCATTTATATAATAAATCATTATGTCATGGTGGATTGTTACTCATGCCACTGAAATCAAATTACAACTGGCAATTGATTCTTGGCATATTACAACCAATGTACTATCTGAAGGCTGGAGCTCAGTCTTTGGAAAAAGTGCCCCTTAAGGAGCCTTGAAAATCCATAGGCTAAGGAGAATGCAATGATGAGAAATGTAGGATTTTTCAAGAATCTAAGACTCAATGATTTTATTATCTTGCTAAGGCTCTAGAATTCTCAAGGGCTGCTTCTTTACATGTATAATAAGCTCTGTATATCAATTTGTTCATTCCAGCCTACCTTTAAAGCTGAAGATGCATTTGAGGCAAGGCCTCATTTCACTATGAAAATATTTTATCCAATATCCAGACAAATGTCTATGGAGATTCTCAGTCATCCAGGTCATGGTTGTCCTAAAGGCTCTTTTTCAAGAGGCAACTGGACTTTCTGGTTTTTCTTTGAAAACGTTTCACTTCTCATCCAAGAAGCTTCTTCAGTTCTGAAGCACCTTAGAGACATCCTGACATATATTTTTTCCAAATATTTACTCTGTTTTCTCTGAATTTCTCTTTGCCTCCCTTTTCTGCATCTCGAAAACAAGACAAACAATGGATGTCTTGTGTTTATTTGTATTTAATTATGTTAGATTTTATACAGTGTATTACTATTCATGGTAGCTGGGTTTCATGCCTTAGCAGCCCTATTAAAAGAAATATATGCATGCATTCAATTTATATTCTGACTTCCCTCTACGAGATCAATGTTATATACACAAAAAGCCCCCCCCCTTAATATTCTCCCCAAAATAGCAACTCTGTGAAATAAGCTAGACTGAGAATTAACCTAAATCATTCAGGGATTATCATAGTCAAACAGAATGCTGCTCCTAAATCTCCATATATTTTCTTTCCATTTAAAAAAGACCTCAGCTTTTCAGACCGTGGATTATTGCAGTGCTGTGATCTATTTTTATGTCAGACAGTCCTTGAAACCTTAACTTCTTATCTACTTTGGTTCTTTTCTTTCTAAACCACTTTTCTTTCTAATAAATGCTTATTTTAACCTAATCTGTAACCCAATAAGAACTTGAACCTTCAGTGCCCATGTGAGAAGAAAACCAGATAGTAGGATTAAAGAACTACTCAGTCATGATTTGATGGAAAAAGCTTACTTGGACACACTTTAAAATTTTCAAGAATAATTTAATAATTAAGTTCTTCTTGCCAGGTGTCATGGATTATTAACATGCCTTTTTGAAAATAAAGTAACTTTTGACTTCACTTTTTCTTCCTTTATCATAAACATAAGTAATTCTAATTTGTAATTACAGGTATATCTACATATGTAATACAGGTAGAGCACGAGTAACGGCCACAATTGAGCAAAAAAATTTCTGTTGCTAATGCAACATTTATTGTGAGTTTCCCCCCATTTTATGACTTTTTTGTCAGAAGCTGTGAAGTGAATCATTGCATTTGTTAAGTTAGTCAATTGTTGTTAAGTGAATCTGGATTCCCCATTTACTTTGCTCGTCAGGAGATTGCAAAAAATGACCACATGAGTTTTTGTGTAGAACGTAAGGATTCAACTCATAGATTATGTAATATGAGTGTTAAAAAAACAAAAAGAATCAAATCATTTATATAATCCTTTTAGCTGGCAATTTTCCTACAATTACTTGACAGTAAGCTTAACTAAATACAGTGGAGAATATTTCCATTTCACATATATAGCAATTAGCTTATTGAATGTTTATTTTTGAAGTGTGTAATCTTCATTATAGGACAGAAAGAATGTGGCTAGACTACTTGACTTCTTCTAACCATTTTAATTGGATATTTGATTGATTGAATCAACATTAATTCCAATTAGTTGTAGTTTGTTGGCTTGCAGTTAAAAATATTATTTCTTACGTTGATGCTAGCATGATACAGGTCTAATGTTAATATTCTGCATGTTAAAATATCTTGTACCTTCCCTTTCATATGAAGTCCCCCCCCCCCCCCAAAAAAAATCCCTACTGTATTTACTTTCTGCAACAATTGTTGGTCAATTTCACTTACATAACTGTTGCTAAAGCAGACGTGTACATTTAATATTAATCCCACTTCTTTGCAATGGAAATTATGTAACAAAATGCCCAAGCCTTTTGTTGAACCCAAGACAGCTTTATATTGGATATCAGCTCTGGAAAGGTTAGTAGGCATCTACTGGTGCATGTTATTATCTGTCAAAGCAGGAATTACAGGTCTCTGTAGTAAAGGCAGAAATGTGAACTTTCTGGGCTAACAAACATAAGGATTTTCTGAGGTGTTGATCTTTTTTTTTTTCTTGTTTCTCTCTTTCTTATGCTAAGCAGCCTGGGGAGAAATTGGCAGGAATCGAAGGGAAATGGCTGACGGGTACCCTCACTTGCTCCATTATTTTCCTCATGTCTAAGACAAAAGTCCCCCCCCCCAATAAGCACAGATGTTATGAAAAGAGAAAACTGGAAAGATATTTCCAAATATAAAGAGCTGTGGGGGGAGCTGGTACCTCCAAATCCCAACCCTGACTGCGTCCTCCCCTCCCACTCCAACCCTTCCAGGAGTCTCTATGGAACCCATTTTGGATACGAGATACGTGCAGGGCCTGTGCGGAGGCTCGGGGAAGGGGAAAAATGGGAAGTTCCAGAAGGCCAGAAATGGACCTGTTTTTGGCCTCCAGAGCCTCGGGGATGCAATTTTTGCCCTCCCAGAGGCTCAAGGAAAGCCCCCGGAGCCTGGGGAAGGCGAAAACGCCCCCACCCCTTCACCATGCCCACCATGGCCAAGCCCATCCAGCAATCGGGCAGAGAACCCGCTGCTGAAATTTTTGAAGCCCACCCCTGACCAGATCTGTTTAGCAAAAGAAGTAGTCTCCATCTCACATTTCCAAAATGAACAGCAGCATGTTTTGAGAAATGTATGGAAGCTCACCGAAAATGTAGGCAGTCAAGAAGTCTTTATTAAAGTAAAATTCTTTGTATTTAGCTTGGTGAGTTCATGAACACATCCCTACAAATACCTTGGCAACTGTATGGAAGTGGATTGCCATCGCCTTCTGCTGGAATGCTTTTCCCACTGCCAAGTCTAGTTTAATTGTGCAGAAATGGGACATCACGGCACAGTTGCTTTTTTAAACATTTGACAAACAGTATTAACCTTGAGAGCTGGTTCAGAAGGACACCGTGATTGATCGCATTGAAATCTACGGAAGGATCAAGGAAAGCAGGATGGACGCATCGTCCCACTCTAGTCCCACTAAAGCTTATCTACAAATGCAATCAATGCCACCTCTGTACTATATCACAGTCTGAAACCTGAGTGGAAAGAATCCAGATAACCCATTTCCCCCAGGGCCCCTCTGGAAATGCCAACCATCTTCTTTATTAACGTTACACAAAATCTTACAAACACATCTCATCTGAGTCTTGTCACTGTCAAGGGAATAATCAGTGTTGCTTCTCATGAAAAATTTGGGCTGCAGGTAAAATATATAAATAGTACTTATTGCTAAAAAACCCATAATGTTAAAAGTTTAGGATCTTATGGGGCAGCATTGCTAGCTGTCCAGAGCCGCAATGGAGCGTGTTGGACACACCTGGCTTAGTTGTAAATATCATTTTCCTTTTGTTTATAATAACAAGCCTTTTTTTCCAGAAACATTTCATGAATTGGTTAATTTAAAATCTGTTTTGGAGATGAAGTAAATAATTTGGGCACACCAGTGTATCTGCTTTCAAAGGTACACCATTTAATTACTACATTGGCTAGATGAAGCTGTATAGCTTCATCTAACTGGAGAAACATAATGTTCTTTTGTAAAAAATAAAATAAAATCCTTGACATTGAAAAATTAAACATCAAATAGTTCTAAAATATATTAATTTTCTTGGCAGCACTGGTCATTTTATTCCAGAAAGATTGATGCTAGCATATGATAAAAGCAGATAAGTTAAGATCATATTCTTGAAGATTTATTATTGTTAGAGGGCAAGTTTCTGTCTATAGTGCATTGTTGGTCTAGCATGTTGTAATAATTCTTAACCAGCATTGAATGACTGGAAAACTTCAGCCAGGTTGAACCAGCTAAATGAGGATGCTTGAGAATTGTGGCACAGTATGTGGTATGTGCCCAACCATTGTGGTTTGCAAAACTTAGCTTATATTTGCAAACTTAGTGTATGTTGTGTAAAGTCAGGCAGCTGAGGCTTAGTCACTAAATCATGGTTAGGTGCATTGTATCTTAGGTTTATGTGTGAATATGCTTTTATTGGGAAATGCTATCGCAGACCTTTGGGGAAAATGTTTCATTCATTCATTCATATAGTTGTAGCTCATTTAACTCCGTTGATCATCATAGAGGTTGTATTTCATTTCAGGCAGTCCTTGTTTAGTGACTGTCTTTTACAGTGACCATCTGCAGTTATGGTGGTGATGAAAAAATAACTTTGTGACTAATCATCACATTTATGAACTTCACAGGTCTGAAAAGCAAAGGAAAACTGTAATAAGATCCTAAGCACACTCACGGTCTCCCTTAGTGACTGCTTTGCTTAATGATTGCTGGTCCCAGGTGAGGGAGCTAAATAAGAGCTATCTAAACATTTGCCAGCTTTTAGGATCGTCTGAGTGGTTGTAGCCTAATGAGTACAGAAAAGACTGATTGTATACTTCCTGCTTTCCACAATGTGAGTGAATAGGCCAGCATCTGTTTTGGAAGGGCAAGAACAGATGATGGTGGTGCCCTCAACTCATCTTTATCCTATGGGAAGGCAGCCTCCACCTGAGCTTTCTCGCTCTGCAGCAAACATAGTATTTTTTTTCTCCCTATGCTGGCCCAAGCAAGGCAATCTAGTTTGCTTTCTGCCCTTTAGTCTGTTCTCACAGATCATTCTGATCAAGTTGGTTGGTGGGGTTTTTCTTGTTTGCGCAGCCTGGTTTCTGGCATGCTGTGCCCCGGGTCTTGTCCACAGACTGGGGGTTGGGGTTCCCCTGATTTAACTGTAAAAGGAGTTGAAATCCAAACATTCCCTTATTCCATTTCCAGCTGGTTTATGCATAGGAAACAGGAGAAGTTAAAAAGCTTTTCTGCCCAAAAGCCCAAAGTATCCAGTTACATAAAATGTGGATCCATGGTATACAATCATTATTCAAACGTACCAAAAACTGCCAGTTGCTGATTTATCTCTGAAGCAGGCTAACAATGTTTGTTTTGAGATGTCTTTTTGGGGAAGGGTTACTATTCAGCTGTGAGCATCAGCGAATGAGTCATCCAGGACTCATCCAGGACCGTTCTTGGAATTCATTATTTAGAAGTGGATTTCAGCTTTGCCTCATTGCTAGGAGTCTGAAATTCTCATCAGTTTTGTCAGCTACAGATAAAACCTCTTTGGAATGGAATATATACTCCTTCGTGGTTGATGGACACATCTGCATAGTTCCCTTGGCAACAGTGTGAGAGTGGTTTATCACTGGCTTTTTCTGAGATGCTGATAGAAGACAACAAAGCTCAGAAAGCACCGAGGACCCGATAGTTTTCTGAGATAGTTTGCCAGCTTCCCCATCTAGCCCACAATCTTGGGATTGACAGGTGAATCTCATTCAAGTATTTATCAGATCCAACCTTGCATGCTATTTTGAGATCAGGCAAAGTTGGCTAAATGCTACAATAGTGTTCCCCTAAGCAACTCTTTGGAAGGAAGGGTGATTGTTGTCTTAAAATGTTGTCTTCTCTGCTAAGCTTGCTAGGGGACAGCTGGGTCAAAAAAAATTTCCTTCCTTTCCTTTAAACTGGAATAGTTTAGATAAGAATAGATAAGAGCCAAGGTGGCACAGTATGTATGAATGTTGAATGTTTGAATGTTTATTTCATTTGTATGCCGCCCTTTCCCCCCGAAGGGGGACTCAGGGCGGCTCACAACTCAAACAAGGGAAGGGGGATACAGACAATTTGACAACAACACAAAACAATACATAATTTAAAAAGCGCAACAATCATACCATTCGAGATAGGGGCAACGGTTCTTTAGCCCCAGGCCTGTCGGAACAGCCAGATTTTAAGGGCTTTGCGGAAGGCCTGGAGGGTGGTGAGGGTGCGAATCTCCACGGGGAGTTCATTCCAGAGGGTCGGAGCAGCCACAGAGAAGGCTCTCCTCCGGGTAGTCGCCAGTCGACACTGGCCGGCGGATGGAATTCGGAGGAGGCCTAGTCTGTGGGATCTAATCGGTCTGGTGGAGGTAATTGGCAGCAGGCGGTCTCTCAAGTACCCAGGTCCAATACCATGAAGGGCTTTATAAGTGACGACTAGCGCCTTGAAGCGTATCCGGAGACCAATAGGCAGCCAGTGCAGCTCGCGGAGGATAGGTGTTACGTGGGTGAACCGAGGTGCACCCACGATCGCTCGCGCGGCTGCATTCTGGACAAGCTGAAGTCGCCGAATGCTCTTCAAGGGCTGCCCCATGTAGAGCACGTTGCAGTAGTCCAGTCTAGAGGTCACACGGGCGCGAGTGACTGTTGTGAGGGCCTCCTGGTTCAGGTAGGGACGCAACTGGTGCACCAGGCGAACCTGGGCAAATGCCCCCCTGGTCACAGCTGACAAGTGGTGTTCAAAAGTCAGCTGTGGGTCCAGGAGGACTCCCAAATTGCGGACCCTGTCTGAGGGGCGTACTGTTTGACCCCCCAGCCTGAGAGATGGAACACTTGGCCAATTAGTAGGAGGGAAACACAGCAGCCACTCGGTCTTATCTGGATTGAGTACAAGCTTGTTACCCCCCATCCAGTCCCTAACAGCCTCGAGGCCCTGGCACATCACGTCAACCGCTTCATTGAGTTGGCACGGGGCGGACAGATACAGCTGCGTATCGTCCGCATACTGGTGGTATTTTATCCCGTGCCGTCGAATGATCTCACCCAGTGGTTTCATGTAGATATTAAACAGGAGGGGGGACAGGACCGAACCCTGCAGTACCCCATACGTCAGGGGCCTAGGGGTCGATCTCTGCCCTCCGACCAACACCGACTGCGACCTGTCCGAGAGGTAAGAGGAGAACCACCGTAGAACAGTGCCTCCCACCCCCAGTTAGGGTGCAGTACTGCAGGCCACTTCAGCTGACTGTTATCTGCAGTTCAGCGGTTCTAATCTCACCGGCTCAAGGTTGACTCAGCCTTCCATCCTTCCGAGGTGGGTGAAATGAGGACCCAGACTGTGGGGGCGAGATGCTGACTCTGTAAACCGCTTAGAGAGGGCTGAAAGCCCTATGAAGCGGTATATAAGTCTAACTGCTATTGCTAATAGTGGGGTAATTTGTGTGAGATAAAACACCTGGAGGTCCTTTAGGTGCAGAGAGTCAGGGAGATGAAGCAAGTTTTGGCACCCCATGGTTTCCTGTTTGTTGTTAGGTGAGAAGTCGTGTCCGACCCATTGTGACCCCATGGACAACATTCCTCCAGGCCTTCCTGTCCTCTACCATCCTCTGGAGTCCATTTAAGCTCACGCCTAGTGCTTCAGTGACTCCATCCAGCCACTTCATTCTTTGTCATCCCCTTCTTCTTTTGCCCTCAACATATATGTATTGCTGCATGAGCTTTGCTGGTTTCCAGCTCTTTTCCAGGGGCAATTCAAGGTGCAGGTTATCACCTTTAATGTCCTGTATGAGATGGAACCAGCTTCTTTGTGGGACTATCTCTTCCACAGGGTACCAGTTCACTCCATTTGGTTGGATAGGGTGGACACACTCCAGGTCCCTTCTCCTAAATATCAACTAGGAGCACCTAAGAGCACGTCTTCTCAGGGGCGGGCCCTGCCTTGTGGAATATCCTCCTCTCCTGAGATCTGGCAGGCCCCCACTCTTCTCTCCTAGAAGGGGTTCAAAAGCTGGTTTTCCCCCAGGGTGAGATGGAACCTGTTCTATTCGGTAGAACCAGGGTGTATAAGAACAGAGGTGAGGCCAGAGGTGGGTTCTTATCGGTTCAGCCCGGTTCGGCTGAGTAGGTAGTGACTCATCCTGCCACGCCCCCGAAGTAGTTCTATCGGCAGCAGTGCTATCTTGATTTTCGGTTCTGCGCATGCGCAGAATTTTTTGCACACCAAAGCGGCAGTAATGCCGGCAGTAACCCACCCTGGGTGAGGCAGAGGTACATTAACTCTATTTAATAGTGCAGCAACTAACAGGCAGCAAACAACTGTGGAACTGGGCAACAACAACAACCTTCTGTCAGGCTGCTATTTATATATAGCAGCTGTCAACGACTTAGCCAATGGTGCGGGTTTATTCTTCCCGCCGTCTGAACTGTCATGGCTCAGCCAATGGGAGAGGTTTTCGCGTGCATGCCTAACAGCAGCGTGTCCTCAAGATGCAACAGAACCCAGGGATTGTGAAGTTTACTTATTGGGGTGTGCCTTTTGGTGTTGGGTTTTTGGGATGCTGGTTTTTATTATTCCTTTTATGTTTCAATCATAAAAGCTGCCCGGAGTTAGGTTACATATAGTGAGTCTTTTAAACGAGAACATGAATAAGTAAGTATGTGTAAATTTGTAATAGATTCAGTAAACAGGCAAAGAGAAATAAAGGTATGTAAAGGCATTTTGAATCCTCACTTTTGCAGCCACTTTTTCATTTTGTTTCCCTTTTGAAAATGATTGTGAAGCCCTGAAATTAATTATTCCATTTCTGGCATATAGTATATAATTGAAAAGGCTTGACCTTGTGCATATGCTGCAGGGGGGGTGTGTCTCTGTGCTTTGAAAGCCTTAAGACCGGGGCGGGTTCCGTCAAGCATTACTACCAGTGTGCGCGCTGCGCGTGCCGCATGCACAGTACAATTAAAATTGTTCTGCACATGCGCAGAACTCAAAAACAAGATGGCCACGCTTATGGTGCTGCGTGGAGAACCGGTTTGGGGGCATAGCAGGACTGGGTCGCTGCTGGTTCCAGCAACCCAGGCCGCCAAACCACTACCGGTTCGGCCGAACTGATCTGAACCGGTAGGGACCCACCACTGCTTAAGACCTCATTTCTTTTTTCTTTTTCATGTAATATTGGTAGGATACGGCTCTCATACCAGTCCCTTTTTGCCAACTCCTGTAAATTTATCTGCTGGCTGCATTTTGGTTTTTCTTGGCACACAGTTTCAGACAAGTAGATGGCAGCCAAGAGATTCAAAAAAAAAAAATTCCTTTCATTGCTGCCCTTTCGTTGACCAATAATTGCAAAGTTTTTGTTTTTGTATTAAGTTTGCCAGTTAAAGATATAATGGGAAATAGAAACCAGAGGTTTTGATGTACTGGATGAAGTTGATCAGGACAGGAAATTCATTTGAGAAAGTTACCAATCACGACCCTTGATATGTTGCAGGTTGTGTGAGCAACAATGCAACAAGAAGCTGTTCTGTATGTCTGTTAAAGACACATTTTGGTAACAGCAAGATTTAAAGTGGCGAGACTGGCTTCTAGATGTGTGGATATAGTTTTTGAATGTGTTAATAAATAGTTTGGGACTTTTCCTAGTTCAAATCGCCAAATATTACTAGCAGAAAATTTGCAGACACAAACAGACATAAGCTTCCAACAGTAAAATGAAAATCCCCCAGCATTTTTACTTCAAGAAAACTAGTCAGCTTAAGAGAGGCAAAGTCAGACAGTTTTATTATTTTGCTGGATGGACAAATTTAAATTTTCTCTTTATTTCTTGATGGATTTCCTGGAAGAATGCCTGATTTGTGTCAAGATTATGGACTTCACTTATTTTTATGTATTTATTTTACTTATATTCTGCCTTTATTATTTTTGTAAATAATTCAAGGTGGCAAACACGCACAATATGGCAAGCTTGTAAGAAACTTATTCACCTGTGACAAAGCCTATTTTGTGACTATTATTTTAATATTCCCACTAGAAAGAAAAGTAATCCCAGAAAGTTTTAAGAGCTGTGTAATATCAGGGGAAAATGTTCTCTCTTACCTTTTATTTTATTTTTTTGGTTAGTTTTTGATAGCAAAATGCACTTTCCTCCCCCTTTTGGTTTAAGAAGAGGGATATAAAAATGTGATCTATTTACTCTGAAATGGTACCGACTGTTCTCTCATTTTAATTTGGTGCATGAGCAATCTGGACATGAAATGTTCCCCCAAAGAAGCTGGCGTTTTTGTTAATCGGAAAGGACAACTTTTGATCAGAGTTAAGAATGTGCTTTTCACATGCACAAAAAGGTGGAGAAGCAGTTTAGAACATCAATAAAGGAGAATATTTGTAGCTCAGGGTTGAAATGAGGGGTTCTTGGTTTTCTCTGAGCTTGCTTGTTTTCTTATAGACGTTTTATTACCCAAACTAGGTAACATCATCAGGACCAGTACTGATGTTGTTATCTAGTTAGGGATAGGTATTGAAATGTCTGTAAGAAAACAAGCAAGCTCAGAGAACACCAAGGACCCCTCATAGTTTAGTTTTCTTCAGTGGTGGGATTCAAATAATTTAACAACCAGTTCTCTGCCCTAATGATCGGCTGGGTAGGCGGGGCTCGGTGGTCATGTGATTCGGTGGGCGTGGCCAACTCAATGTCACTCACTCACGTCGATGGGCTCTTCGCCTTAGCTGTTACAATGTAATAAGGGTTAACCGAAGAGGCAGTTTTTGTAAGTAGGGCAATAAAGATTAGGCTAGAAACAATACCAGAATGTTTCCTTCCCGCCTTATAGGATTAGCCCTGTAAAGTGGAAAAAAACAAAATGAGACTTCTTCCAACAAATAGTTCTCCGAACTGCTTAGAAAGTTAACAACTGGTTCTCCCGGATAAGTGCAAACCGGCTGAATCCCACCACTGGTTCTTGTGTGAAGCATCTTCCAATGGATTTTTTGCTCTTTAAAGCTCTGTTCCTTGAAGTCTGACAGTTAGGAGACACACAGTGGGCTGAGTTGTTCAAGAGCGCAGTCTGCGTTGGATTTATGATATGCTCAAAACTCACAAAATTGTAGCCGGAGGAAATTTGGACATGGGTGACTGGTGGATACGCACCCACACTGGAGGTTGTACTTTGCGAAAGTGGGCATCTCAGTAAGAGAAGGAGATTCAGCGCTGCTCTCTTGTAACAGAAAGGCTGTGAAGAGGTGTTCAGGCTTGCAAATGGACATCCTGAAAGGTCTATAAAATACAGGTTGGTTACCAAAAAATGCCGGTTCTGTGCTCTATATGCACCCAGGGATTAGAATGTAGTACTCTGGTGTTCTCCAGTGACTGTCATTCTTACTAAATGTGTGACTTGCTGATGGGTGGATCAAAAATATCTCTCCTCCCCATAGATTTGGCTGTTTTTGGTTCTAGCTTCGTAATCTTCTCAAGTTTCTTTCCCACTCCTTTTCAGAATTTTTTTGGGGGGTTGGGGGTTGAGGAAGGAATTGCTACTGCTCTCTTTTGTTTACAAGATGTGCCTGACTGTGTATTTTGTTTCTCCTTTCCAGCTGCTCCAATCCACAGATGCAGAAGATGGCTTAGCAACAGACCAATCTTCTCCCATGCTGGGGTCCCTCTGTGCCCGGCGGTTGGACTGATGTGAATCTTTTGTTTTTTTGGGATCGGAGAAGCTTGTTCCCAAAGCCATTCTTCCCTAATTCATGAGCCAGCAGGATGTGGTCGCCGTCCTTTCAGAACGCCTTCTCATAGCTGCGTACAAAGGGCAAGTGGATAATGTGGTGCAGCTTATCAACAAGGGTGCCAAGGTAGCTGTTACCAAGGTAACAAGAGAGAGGGGGAAAAAAACTCCTTACAAATTCACTGAGAGCTAACCTCACTCCTAAAGTATTTTTTTCCCCCTCTGTGATAAATGTCTTCTGGCTTTTGAAAGTGTAACTGTTCCAGAGACCCGTATGGATGAATGTGTGTGTGGTTTTTTTTTTCTTTTTCCTTTTCATTCTGCAGTTGCATTTAGGTGTCAAATAATTTTCCTTCTCTTCTGCTGTTTTTTTCCCCCCCCTCTGAAAGGGGAAGAAGCAAAAAGCTTCGGCTAATAATGTGCAGAGTTTTCAAAGCGGGTTTTGCATTTGTGTTGGCAAGATTAATGGCTATGAAGTGGAGGGGTGGGGGGAAAATTGAACCACAGACCTTTGGGCTTCCTGAGACGGGGTAAATGGAGGTAAATACACTTTAGAAGAAGGAAAGCATTTTGGGGGGAACAAGCAAGTGCTACGTCATGTATTCCGTATTTTCAAATGGCTGAGAACATCTTGAGTGCTTCTAGTGCATTGTACGTTGTGCCCATTCGACTAATTTCTCCAAGTGAAGATTTTAAAGCAGCGAATTAGACTTACAAAACCTTGAAGTAATCCATTGAGTGATCCCCTTCCCAGGGAGAAAGATTTATTCCTCTGAGATTGTTCAAAGAGACAGAACTTAGGAGCAATTCCTCACTGACTCTGTTCTGCCAGGGTCTCATCCTTTAAACTGGGACAAGTAGCTGTGATCTGACTTAATTGCCGGGTTTCTGTGCTTCCACTCCAGGTACCACAATGATCAGGGAAAGATAGAAGAGGAATGCAGAGTTGCACATTAATTTCTTCCTCTGGGCAAAACAATACGGAGTTATTTAAATCTGGGAACCACATTCTGACAATGTTGGCGGTCTTAATGCCCTAAAAAAAGTCAGAGAAGAACTGATGGTACTTTCAGAATGACTCACTTATCTATAAATTTAAAAATAAATGGCTTCCACTATCTGCTAGTGCAGCTCCCATAAAAAGACAACAAATTATTTTCTTCTCTCCTTTCTTGTGTTTCTTTTCCTTCCTTCCTTCCTTCCTTCCTTCCTTCCTTCCTCCCTCCCTCCCTCCCTCCCTCCCTCCCTCCCTCCCTTCCTTTATGTATGTATATTCTGCTTCTTTTGATAATTTCTTGGAGCTGGTGCATCACAGCTCAGATTTCTAGACATTAAAGGGGTATATCTGAAAAAGAAAAGCCACAAGGCAAAACAAACAAAAATGTGTTTGTATTCCTCAGTATTAAATAAATAGCCTTACCAGTAAGCTATGATTGACTGCAACTCATTGTTAAGTGAACATGTGTAGCCGTATGTCTATATTTACCTTGGAGTAAAGTACCGTATTGAAATGACATTGTAAATGAAAGTTGCGGGGAGCCTGTCTCACTTTGGGAAAATAAAATGAACTG
The DNA here is from genome assembly GCF_009769535.1 of Thamnophis elegans. NCBI lineage: Eukaryota > Metazoa > Chordata > Lepidosauria > Squamata > Natricidae > Thamnophis > Thamnophis elegans. The sequence continues at coordinate 20,758,465 of NC_045544.1, forward strand.
TATGGTGGATCAAGAATCTGTTTTCAGACATGATGCATCAGAGACCTTTGAAATAACTCACTAAACCTTTTTTTTTTTTTGTATTTGGTTCGGTTGAAATTTTAAAATTAACTTTTGAAACCTTCAGTTTCCTGGAATTGTTTGGAATAATGGCTGGAGGCTGGCACAGACACCTTTGCATTTGTTGGTTTCGCTGCAGTTAGCGTTATATTTCAATAACAACCAGTTACAGTAATTTTAAGATGTTCAGTGCATAATTTATGCCCATTACAAGAGTCAAGGTACCAACTTGCACAATCACCCTAGTTGCAAAGCTGGAAAACAAAGGGCAGAACAGTTGATTCCATCAATATTTGGCAGGGGATGTCATGTATGGTGAAAACTGGTAGTTGTTGTAGTCCTGTTTTAAAACAGGATAATCCTTTAGAAGTTCTGCTTCATCTGCTATTCAGCTCAGTACCTCGACTTACAACCACAATTGGACTGGACCCTCAGTTGTTGAGCAAAGCAGTTGTTAAGTGAGATGTCACACAAGTGCTTTGCTCAATGACTGCAATTTCCAGCGCACCTGATTGTGATTGTTTAGTGATTGTCTGGGTTTCTAAAAAGATGGAGTCCGAAGTAAGGAGTGCAAGGTGTGTCAGGGGGCTGGGGGAGACCCTAGGAGGCTCTGATCAGCAGCTGAAAATCCTCCATGCTTTTCAGACCTTGAATTGAGAGACACTTGTCTGTGGCCTGTGCCACCCCCCTAAAGCAGGGATCCCCAACCTCCGGTCTGTGGATTGGCACTGGACTGCGGTATGCTACAAACTGGGCTGCGCAAACAAGCGAAGCCCCCATCCATGGGATGCAGACAGCACACCGCTTCCAGTCTGTGGAAAAAACCTCTCTCCCTGAACCGGTCCCCGGTGCCCAAAAGATTGGGAGCCACTGCCCTAAGGTACTCCATGCCCCATTTCCTTACCACATTGTCTATGCTCAGGAGCTGAAAATCTTCCCTACTGAAATACTTTACAAAAAGGACACTGGGAAATAATTTTATTTTATTTTCTTGGTGACCTGAATGGCAGTTGTTTTGTAACAAGCTACCGTATTTTATTTTTTTTGCTGAATCTGAAAACATTTTGTTTCTGTGGGAGTGAATTCAATTTGCATGGAGTTCTTTGTTTACTTTCCATGAAAGCAGCCAAAGGGCCTTTTATAAATAGGACGATTCCAGAAACAAGGGAGATTTTCCATGCGATTAATATAAATAAAAACAACATTACATTTTATTTGGTACTTTTTATTAAGTATTGGAATAAAGTGTCTTTAACCCAAGATATATCAGATACATTTCTAATAGAATATCATTAGACTTTTTCATTCTTTAAATGGCAAACTCCTGCTCTTCTAACCAGTTCCTTTTAAAACTGGTCTAGAAAAGAACATAAGAATTTGCCTGCTGTATCAGGTCAAGGTCCATTTTAATCCAGCATTTTTATTCTTACAGGGGTCAAATCAGTTCCTTCTAGAGTGCTCCTGAGCAGGAGAGGGAGACATCTTTTGCTGCCTGATATTCTCTTGCAATTCTGACCCCAAATTGTTCAATGAATTTCCATGGCTGATCGCAGTCTTGAACCTGGATCTCCCGAGTCCTAACACAAGACCATAACCACCACAACATCAACAAGTCTTTGGCCATCCCCATATCTTTGCAGTAAAGATTTCCCCAAGTTGGTTATATGCTGGGTGAAGAAGTACAGTAATCCTTGACTTACCTTTAAGCCATTCCTTTAGAGTTAAAAAGGCACTAAAAAAAGTGACTTACAACTGGTCCTCACATTTACAACTGTTATAGCATCCCTACAGTCATGTAATCAAAATTCAGATGCTTGACAACAGGCATATATGGTATCTAAGGTGGTTGCAGTATCCTGGGGTCATGTGATCATTAGTTACAATCTTCCTGGCTGACTTCCAACAAGCAAAGTCAATGGAGGAAGCCGGATTTGCTTAAAAACCACGTGATTCACTTAACGGCAACATTTGCTTAACATGGCAAAAAAGGTGTTCTACATGGGGCTGCCCTTGAAGAGCATTCGGCGACTTCAGCTAGTCCAGAATGCGGCCGCGCGAGCGATTGTGGGTGCACCTCGCTTCACCCACGTAACACCTATCCTCCGCGAGCTGCACTGGCTGCCTGTTGATCTCCGGGTGCGCTTCAAGGTGCTTCTTATCACCTACAAAGCCCTTCATGGTAGTGGGCCTGGGTACTTGAGAGACCGCCTACTGCCAATTACCTCCACTAGACCGATATGATCGCATCGATTAGGCCTCCTCCGAATTCCATCTTCCAGCCAGTGCAGACTGGCAACTACCCGGAGGAGAGCCTTCTCGGTGGCTGCTCCGACCCTCTGGAACGAACTCCCCATGGAGATACGGACCCTCACCACTCTCCAGTCCTTCCGCGCCGCTTTAAAGATCTGGCTGTCCCGGCTGGCCTGGGGTTAAGATTCTATCCCCACCCGAATTGTGTGACTGTTGTGCTCTCTTTTTAATATGTTGTATTGTCTCCATGTTGGAATATTGTTTGTCTTCCCCCCCCCCCCGCTTTTTGAACTGTGAGCCGCCCTGAGTCCCCCCAGGGAAAAGGGCGGCATACAAATAAAGGGGGGGAAAAAAGGTTACAAAATCGGAATGTGTCTCACCCAACAACCTCCTTGCTTAGTAGCAGAAATTCTGGCTTTCAATTGAGGATTGCCTGTAATTCCTTTTGGTCTGTTCAAATCAGCTTCACTGAATGACCTAATGACGTTTCGAGAGGGAGAAAAATTTCCTATCTGCAGTCTCCATGCTATGCATGACTTTATATAATTCAATTATTTTCTTTTTATTATCTACTTTTTTCCTGACCTAGGGTCCCACTTAATCTAAGCTTTCTTCTAAGGAAAGTGTTTGAGCCCCCTGCCCTCAAAAGTACACATAGTTCTGCCCTACCATGGAAGTCTTTGTCTATCGGTGCAGATGGCTAAACCAACCTCACCCTCCCTACCCCCAAAGATTAAATCATCTTTGTAAGACATTGACTTTAAACAGAAGAGTCTGGGAAGTGAATTTATAATATGTGTCTGTAGAAGAGGGGCACAATGCCAAGCTGGTAGGAAAAGAAAAGAAAACAAAAAGACTTTATAACCTCCGACCTCTGCTGGAAGAAATCTGTCAGCGCTGGTGACAGAATGGTATCTTTTGCCACAACTGAGGCAAGGAGAAAACTAAGAAAGGTCGTGTTACATTCTCTTAGTGTGAAATGCCTGAGGAGTTTTGGGAATTGCTGGAAAGCCACTGCTATCGGCATCAGCTGCCTGAGATCGCCTCCTCACACCTGAGAGCTTCATTTGGTTGTAATGCCACACTTTTGTACACAGCACTAGAATTTTTTATAATGCGAACCAAGTCTTGGACCCCCCTCCAAAGTTTGTATTCAAGGAGCAATTGGAAATGTTCACTTCTCTTCAGAATTTGTTCAATTTCAGTTGATCATAATGTTGAAACTTTGCATAAACTTAATAGCTTGCTTTCCCAAATTGTGGGAAAGACTAACCATAACTAAGAGTTTAAAACAATTGAAAGCTGATCCTTAAGGAGAATTTGGAAGGACATAAGGACTCACTGGAGAAGGACCTAATGCTGGGAAAGATTGAGGGCAAAAGAAGAGAATGACAGAGAATGAGAGAGCTGGATGGAGTCACCGAAGCAGTAGACGTGAGCTTAAATGGACTCCAGAGGATGGTAGAGGACAAGAAGGCTTGGAGGAACATTGTCCATTGGATCACGATGGGCCAGACACGACTTCGCAACTAAGAACAATAAGGCTTCTCCCATGTAAATGGTATCACATATTTTCACCTCAAAGTCCTACATATTAGTAGTCTGAGATTCTCAGACTTTCCAAAATTGAAGTCATGTAGCAGAATTGTACCAAAGTTGGAGAAAGCTAGCTTAGCATTATGACCAGACAGGTTAATCTGTGAATCTACCTGATTATTGCTTACAAGATTTCCTTTTGACACATTAGAACATCTTCCATACTTTTTTGCCTTTGGAGCAGGTGATACATACAAATTGCCATCCTATAGCAAACTTTCATAGAAGTCCAATAACACTTAGTGGACATTCTGAACAAATACAGGTAGTCCTCGACTTATGACCATTCATTCACTGACTTCAAAATTAGGACAGTTCTGAACAAAGGGAATTATAGCCCGTACCCAAAATTATGGTTGTTGCAGTGCCCTGTCTGTTGAATATGCAAATAGTTTTAGAAAGGCCAGCAACAGCCTGTGCTGCGCCCTGATTGGCTGGGACGCAGCATAGCCTGTTGCTAGCCAGTTGCCAGCCCCTGATTGGCTGGTCATTTTGACAGTTGCTCTGGGTTTCGTATAAATTCCCTGGCCGTTGCAGGGAAGTTCGAATCGCTGTCATCTCTGTTTTAATAAAGATCTTGTTCTTCACATCCATGGCTCCTGCGTCTTTCTTCACGATGTAAAACTGTCATCGTGTTCAAAATTAGGCGGCTTTGTAGTGTGTCCACTCTTATTACTGTGGGAGTGCTGCAATTCTCCCCAGCCCCCGCCCCCATCTATCTCTATCTCTCTCTAGGCTGCCCTGCACAGTGGCACTTGGCCACAGTGTTGTGGGTCTGAAGTAGAGACCTGGGTCCTTCAGCAGTCTCAATCAGTTGCCACCACCTTAGGCCTTGGCTTTAGCGCTAGTGCTTCTTCTGCCATTGAGAAACGCCACCTATCTTCCCCCTGATGTAGGCCACCCCACACAGCAACACTCTGTAGCAGTGCCCAGGCTGGGCCTGAAGTAGAGGCCTGGCAATTGCCACTATTGCAACCTTTGCATTAGCATTGTGTGTGATAAATCTCGCAGTCTCCTCATGAAGAACAGTTGTCTGGAGCACTTGTGGGTGATCTCATTCTTCTTATATGGAGAGAAATGACTCTCCATCTCTTCATTCTGCCACAGTTGTCAGCTCTCCTTTTCAGAGTTTTTACAATTTCTTCCCGGAAGTCCCATGGTGATGGAGATGCCAGCTTTATCTTCCCCGGAGCACCCTGGCACCATCTCCAACAGCACCCTGGAAATTCCCCAAGCTTCTGAAGCAGATTTTCAAAAGGACAGAAAAAATTGTAAAGAGGAAGAAATTATGTAAGCCGCCCTGAGTCCCCTCAGGGAAAAGGGCGGCCTATAAATCCTAATAAAATACTAAAATACTAAAATTAATAAAAATGACATTGTCTGCTTCTTCTAATCTTCTTCTTTTAACTGAGTTATATGTTCTTAACATTATAACATTTGGGAATTCTTATTTGGTGAAGCAACCACTAACCATGTAGACTTTCGGACATTAATAACATCATAGTCTCAGCTTACCAGCATTGAAAAAAGATTTCTGCCTTCTCTTTTCTTGACTGGAGGTCATTAAATCAAGCCAGGTTGAAGAAATCTAGGGTGAACATTTAGATTCAATGATAATTCCAGTATGCATAATCTGGTAAACACTTCATAATAAGTGTTCTGCAGGTTCAGACATATACTTAAGTTTGTTCTGAACCCTATAGTTGTTAGAAGTAGGGCTAGCCTAAACATTTCTATTGACAAGAGTCTCTTTCAGTTACTCTCTGGTGGTATGTGCGTCATATAGTTCTGAAAAACGTGCCAAGTATCAGTATGTTAGTGCTGAGAAACTATTGATGGTATGAAGATGCTTAAGAGACCCAAGAAAACTGTGGATATTTACAAATGCCATTGTTAACTAAACATTTTGAATAGGTCATGCAACATTGGCATTTTATCAGTTTGTAGTAATATGTATTGCAGTTTGCCAACTTAAATAGCTTCCTTTTCAGTTCATCCAGTTTTCTGGAAGGTTTGAAATTATGTCTGATAATTCAACTGTATTAGTTGATTGTCATTAATGTAGATTCTTGCATTGGGACAAAAAGTTGGTTTCCTCATTGATTGATTCCTCAAGATCCAGAAACAATATCTTCTATCTAAAACAAATTTTAAAGACATATCTGGGTTTTCAGTACCAGCAGCAGAAACAGCTATGATTTTGCAAACAATTGGTAGTTCTCATTTAGCGACTGCCTTGTATGGCGACTGTGCTCAGTTACAACACTGATGAAAAAGTAAGTTTACGATCAAACCTCACATTTACAATCTTCACAGGCTTGTAAGGCAAAAGAAAATTGAAGATGTTAAGCTCAGACATGGTTTCACTTAGCGATTGCTTTGCTTAATGACAGAGTTGCTAATCCCAATTGTGGTCCCTAAATAAGAATTACCTTATGAGGCAGTTCCTTTTTCCATTGCAAGTAATTCTTGCTTTACTCCAACTATTTTTCACTAGCCTCTGGCTTCAGTGAATCATTTTTCCCCTTTTCCACTTACAGAGCTTCCATAGCATCTAATGTTCCAGCAGTTAATTTTCTTCCCATTTCCCTTTTACCTATTTTAATTCTGCCATGGTTATAGGTTGCACTTTTGAAAGTTTGGGCAACTGATATTCAATCGTCTTTGAGCAAAATGAGGAACATATTGCTCTTTTCCTAAACCCTGTCAAGAGTCTATTGCTCTTTCTTGGTGTCTTCATCTCCTTGATTTGAAATAGGTGACTCTAGGCCAGGGGCGTCAAACTTGATTTTATTGAGGGCCACAATTCTGGGTTGTGTTTGACTTTGGGGTCGGGGGTGGGCATGGCCAGCTATATGTCACTCATATTGGGGGGGGGGGCTGTCGTGGCCCGAGTTCTCTGCTAGTGAAAATGGGCTCACTAGCTCTATTTTCAGCTGCGATGGCCTCCTACAACCTGCCCCCCTGCTTTAGGCCATCTCAATTACTTCTCCCAGGTTTGACTTCCTTTCCAGATAACTAAAGTTTCCAATAGCAGAAAAAAATATGCTCATTTCTTGTGTGAAGTGGCTAGAACAGAAAGAATAATTTCTAGCAGAGAGCTATGCCTATAAGTCCCAGAGGTGCTTTTTCAAAAGATAACTGGACTTTCTTTGTTTTTACTTGAAGACATTTCGCTTCTCATCCAAGAAGCTTCTTCAGATCTTCAGAAATTATCTTTGGGACAACCATGACCTGGATGATGAGAATCTCCATAGCCTATTTCTATAAGACTTTGTGGCTTGTTGTTAGGGTAAGGTGTCAAAAAGGCAAGCGACTTCAAGAGGAAAATCAATAGCTCATTATTACAGGTTGTATCTTAACAGAACATACACCCCAAGGAGTGTAAGGGGTGTCTTACCCCCACAGATGGTTGAAATTGCTTGAGGCATTCCAGAGTTATTCTGGAACACACACACACACACACACACACACACACACACACACACACACGCAAACAGCCATTTTTATATATAGAGAAGATGGTTGAAGTGTCCCAGAGTTATGTGATCAACTTTTGTAACTTTCTGACAATCAAAGACAACTGGGAAACCAGATTCACAACTGTGAGGAAGTTAGACTTAACAACTGTGTTACTAACTGAACAATTGCAGTGATTCATTTGACAATCATGGCAAGAAAGGTCGTAAAACGGCAAAACTCTCTTAACAAATGTCTTACTTAACAACATAAATTTTGGGCTCAATTGTCATAAATGGAGGACTACCTATACTGGGTTGTAACCATAATTACTCTTTCCTGTTAACACAAGGGGGCAGAGTGGGGGGGGGGATTGTCGCTGTGTTTGTGTGGGGTTTTTTGAGCAGCTCTCAAAAATGGCTCTCCAAATCATCTGATTATCTATCCTTAGGAAAGTTTTTAGGTCTCAGCCACAGCTTCTGTCTGCAATGAAAGGATAATGTTTATGTATGCAGCCCTTGAAGAGTATTTGGAGACTTCAACTCGTCCAGAATGCAGCCGCGCGAGCGATTGTGGGTGCACCTCGGTACACCCACGTTACACCTATCCTCCGTGAGCTGCACTGGCTACCGATCGGTCTCCGGCTACGCTTCAAAGTGCTAGTTGTAACTTATAAAGCCCTTCATGGTATTGGACCTGGGTACTTGAGAGACCGCCTGCTGCCGATTACCTTCCAAAGACCCGTTAGATCACACAGGGTCGGCCTCCTCCGGGTTCCGTCCACCAGCCAATGCCACCTGGCTACTACCCGGGGGAGGGCCTTCTCTGTGGCAGCTCCGGCCCTCTGGAATGAACTCCCCGTGGAGATTCGGACCCTCACCTCTCTCCAGGCCTTCTGGAAGGCCGTCAAAACCTGGCTGTGCCAGCAGGCCTGGGGTTGATGAGTTCCCCTCCCCTCTCGACTTGTATGGTTGTATGATTCTTGTTTATTTTAATCACTTGTATTGTGTTTTATGTTCCCTTTTTCCCCCTTTGAGTTGTTTGCTGCCCTGAGTCCCTCCCGGAGAAGGGCGGCATACAAATAAACTAAATCTGAAATCTGCTTAACAGCAAAATACTGAAACAATAGAAGTTTCTATTGTTTTATTTCACCCCATAGCTTGATATGAAATTCAAGACACAAATTTTCTGACACTTCATTTGTGTATTAATGTTTGCTTTTTAATTATACATAGTATTTGTTTATAAGTACTAACATTTTTCAGTAGTCAGAACATGCCAGAAAGTTCTCCCTCTCAGGTAAAATAGTATTGCACAATTGTCAGTTGAAATTCCATGCTCATTATGCATTTAGGTTTCATTAAAATGGAATTTTGTGGTTTGGATTTCTTTGACTGTAAGCCATGAGTTGGAAGTAAAACCTTGTTAACTAACCAAGCTAATATGCTATGGTATGTTCCAAAAAAGCAAAGGTTGTTACTTCTGATGACATACATTTTGTACAACCTAACCAGAGGCTACTATTTGGGAATAATGAGAGAGCCAATTTGGTCTAGTGGTTAAGGCACTAGACCAAATTAATCAGAAGACCGCGAGTTCTAGTCCCACCTTAGGCATGAAAATTGGCTGAATGAATTTGGGCCAGAATCTTTTTTTCATCCCAACCCCCCTCACATGATTGATGTTGTGGGGAAAATAGGAGGAGGAAGGAGTTTAGATATGTTCACCGCCAAGAGGTATTTATAATAGTAATAAAAGCGGGATATACACTAAATAAATAAACAAATAATTACCAAAAAGAAAAACAGCTAAACAAATTATGAAAATAAAGTCCAGAGATCAATTGTGTACAGGTGGTCCTTGATTTACGACCACAATTGAGTCCAAAATTTCTGTTGCTAAGTGAGACATTTGTTAAGTGAGTTTTGCCCCATTGTACAATTGCCACATTTGTTAAGTGAATGGCTTCAGTTGTTCAGTTAGTGACACCGTTGTTGTTAAGTCTGGCTTCCTCCTTGACTTTGCTTGTCAGAAGGTCACAAAAGGTGATTACATCATCCCAGTGTAGGGGGATTACATCATCCCATACTGTGACCGTCATAAATATGAACCAGTTGCCAAGGGTCTGAATTTTGATCATGTGACCATAGGGATGGTGTAGTGGTCATAAGTGTGAAAAACAGTCATGAGTCACTTTTTTCAGTGGCATTGTAACTTTGAATGGTCAGTAAATGGACTGTTGTAAGTTGAGGATTACCTGTATTAAATATACATAATCATATTAATCTGCATGCTAAATATCTACATAGGTAGCTGTTGAAGTAGGTTAAGAACTTCCTTTCATTTTTTATTCCATTCCAATTATTTAAATATCTGTAATTTAAGATTTAGAATTTACTTCAAGATCTCATGGCTCCAAAGTAGGTTGCACAATCTCCAAATGCAGGGGTGGGCTGCTGGGAGGTTGCATGGGTTCGAGTCATCCTTTAGCTAGAATTCTGCCCAGTTCGGTGAACCCCCAAATTCCAACCCTGGCTGGCCATGCCCACCCTGCCCACCCCTCCCCTTTCCTCCCCTCCCAGGAGTCTCCATGTGGCCCGTTCATCATGCAGGGCCCGTGCAGAGGCTCAGGGAAGGGGGAAAACAGTCTACTGGAGGTTCCGAAAGTCCGGAAACAAGCTTATTTCGGGTCTCCAGAGCCTGGGGGAAGCAATTTTCGCCCTCCTGGAGGCTCAAAAAAAGCCTCCGGAGCCTGGGAAGGCCAAAAAACGGGGCTACCAGAAGTTCTCGAAGTCCAGAAATAGGCCTGTTTCTGGCCTCTGGAGGACCTCTGGAGCCTGGGGGGAAGCAGTTTTCGCCCTCCCAGAGGCTCGAGGAAAGCCTCCGGAGCCTGGGGAGGCTGAAAAATGTCCTGCCCCACCGTTGTGCAGGAGGCTGACTAGGCCATGTCCACTATGGCCACGCCCACTTAGCAACGGGGCAGCGAACCTGTTGCTTCAATTTTTGAAGCCCATCCCTGTCCAAATGGCTTTTTGAGCGATGCTGCTTACAGAAGGGGAGATGGTATGATGGATTGCAGTGAAATGACAGAGGTAAACATCGAGGCAAAATTATCCACTGTCTAGTATATCTACAGCAGAGTACTGTAGATATTATGTTCATCTTCATTGAGAGATCATGTCTAAATAAGCAGGAATAAGACATTATAACAAGTTGGGGGAGGAGGCGATGTAAAGCCTTACTGGCAAAATCTGTCTTCCCAAGATGAGAAATGGTAGAGCAGTCCCTTGGCTTAGTTTAGAGTAGACTATCTAATTGGGGACTTACTGTATTATCTCTTCAAGGACTTCTCCGTTCATCCCAGAAATAGGAAAAGAGAGCAGAAGGTGCTTCAGATTTTATCATTCAAATATAGAACCAAATAGTAGACCTTCTGCCAATCCTGAACTACAGAGACAATTCTGTAACAATATATAATGCATCTCTACCCACAAGGAAGATTTTAATAAGAATTATCCTTTTCAAATTGGTGCAGAGAAATCTTTAGATATTTGGAATAATATTTTAGATATCATTGGAAAAAGGGGAAACACAGAAAAACCAAAGAAAGGCAACAGTTGCGTACCTACTATTCTAAATAAAATCAATGCTGTCAGCCTGGCTAAACTAGTTACTTACAATACTGCCGTCTTGAATAAGATCTTATATGTCAGTACATATTCGGGACTCAAAACATATAGTAAGAAAGAGATCACCATCTGGGCCTTCTGTTTAGGTATTTTTAGGCAAGGCCCTTTCCTTCTTTCTTTGGAAGATAATTGAAAGGATAAAGAAAGGTAATTGAAGGCTTGGGAAATGGACTGTTATTTTATCCAGTCAAGCAAAATGCTTCTTTGCCGATGTCCTTGATCCAGTCAGCAAATTATAAATTATTTTGTAACTGAACTCACCTTCCTATAAATCTTGGTGGAGAGGGAAATGCAGGCATAAATAACCTTTTTAGCAATTTTATCACGGACATTATGCGAAAGCCTCATCTAGTTTTACCTCAGCATGAGATGATATTATTAGGTACTGTACATTGGGAACCATCTAAATTGTCTTCCCTCTTGATTAACAACAACTCATGTGAAGTCTTGGTCATCCAAGAGAGAAATGTATGGCTTATATTTGGCCCACCGGTTGCTTTAATGACAGTTATTGGAAAAGCATGATTGAATCAAGGGAAGTAGTAGTGCATTTAATGTATCATCAAAACTACCATTGGTGGGAAAATTGCATTTTGATCTTGATGAGTCATAGCTACATTTTACACGGGACAGAGCAGTGGTGGGTTTCAAAAATTTTTGGAACCTCTTCTGTAAGTGTGGCCTGCTTTCCGGGTCCACTGGTGGAACGTCTTCTAACCGGTTCGGTAGATTTGACGAACCGGTTCTACTGAATAGGTGCGAACTGGTAGGAACCCACCTCTGGGACAGAGGTAACCCTGCAGGTAAATTAAGTAATGATACCCCTAAAAATAAAGATGCCGCCATATAAGGGTTTGAAGGTATGAATGGGTATATCATGGATTTTGTTAGTTAAAAGTGGTGATTGTAGCCATTTCAGATATTTGCATTCCTTGGTTTTGTCATGACCCCAAGAAAAGAAATGATGGTGTGCCAATGTTCTGGAACTATGATATGACCTTCTGAAGTACAAAGTTAAACTATAGGAAGATATTTGGGACATATGGACCATATGTCATGCTGCCTGGTAGACTCCTTCCTAGCCTTCTGGACCTTATGATTGGGTTGTTTGGAGTTCCCCAGTTATTTTTGGAGATTTTAGCCTCTATGCCCTCAGGTCAGTGGTGGGAAAGACTTAGGAGTTCATGGTCTTCATGGTAACCATGGGTTTGCCACCAGGTTTGCCTGATCACATAAGTGGACATATGTAAAAACTCATTTTTACTTGTGTGGACTGAAAATTAAGGACTTTGCTTTGAGCTCTTTGCCATAGTCAGATCACTTCCTGGTCCAGATGAAATGTGTTGTCACCCCGGTCCTCCTCAGAGTGGGAGGATTAATCAGGATGGTCCAATTAGGTGCTTATGAATCCAAATGGATTCTAGCAAGCACTTGGGGATTTCCCTACCACTTGGACTTGCAATTATGTCAGGCATTTGTTGAAGAGTCAGAACTGGAACGTGAGCAAGATTGCTCTCAAGCACTACTTGAGGTTGGTGTGTGTGTGAGTGGCTGACTCACCATTGATAACTGCACTCAAAATCAGTTCAGACATTGTCAGTTTTCTCACGTTGAGAATTAACGGCACTATTGATATTAATGCTTGCATTCTTCTATTAAATGGTCTATTTTCATGAATTAGGCTTTGGTCAGCTGATAGTTGATAAATATGAGGAGGCTGTGGTGGATCACCTCAATGGACCACCAATGGTCTGCAGAAAGTAAGTCTGTTTGTGAGGGTAAGGGTGAAGAGTCAGCGATGTTCAATATTCAGGTGCTGGATTAGGAGAGAGAAAACGGAAGTTCTAGTTCTGTCCTAGGGTTGAAGCCAGCTGGTGACTTTGGATCAATCAATCTGTCTCACCTCTAGGAGGAAAGTAATGTCAAAGTACTTCTAAAATGTTGCCAAGTAAACAGCATGGAGTTGTCCATGTGGTTAAAACTGACTAGAAGCTTATGCATGTATGCACACACACATGCACATACACATCCATACTCATGCACCAAAGACACACAAAAACAAACAAGGCACCCGAAAAAGAATTGGAATTCTTTTGAGTATTTTAAAATAAATAAAAGATAGTTTATAAATTTGAGTTCCCTTGGAGATCAGGGTAAGGTGGATTTTCCTGCTCCCACCATATCTTGGTTGGGGTCTGAACACTGTTTTACGCAAAATCTTTCTTTTCCTGTTTTCTTTTTAAAACATAGTCAAATCCAATCACATTGTGCATATATGAATGTTTGCACCTTGCATTAAATTTATCTTTTTAAAAACTACACTACAGCAATGCTTATTCTCAAATGATATGTATAGTTTTATTCTGAGAGGCTCCTAAAGAGGACTATTAAGTGCCAAGTGTAAAATGACTTAAATTACATCTTTGTGGTTAAAATACTGAAATACAGATTCAAGCTGTTTCAGTGGGCTTGGAAATATAATATCATTTCCTTTATTTCCTTTCAATTAATTATGTTGTACACTATAGCTTTTACAGTGATGTGTGCCAACCTTTGGTGTTAAAACTTGTTCAGCAGTTGGTATTTTCTGCTTTCCAGCATGGGCGGACACCTCTCCATCTTGCAGCTTACAAAGGTCATCTCCATGTGGTCCAGATTCTGCTCAAAGCAAGCTGTGACGTGGATCTTCAGGATGATGTGAGTAGTCACAACCATTCTGGCAGGGAGCGTTTCATATTTGTAATCTTAAGAATCAGCTACGTGTGGCTCACTGTGGAAACTATGTTTGCCTGGAAAATACATTTTTTTAAAAATTGGTTCCAAGCTTCTGTGGGTGAACCTGCAAGAGGAATTAGCGCATGGGTGTCAAATTTGCGGCGTCACGTTGCCCTCACGTGACGTTTTCCCCCTTTGCAGAGTTGGGGTGGGCATGACCTACGTGTGATACATCTGGCCCGCGGGCCGCCAGTTTGACACCCTGCATTAGCAAGTATGATGACAATGCAGATCAGTTACTTTAGGCGTTCTTTTCAAAAGCCTAAAAATGAATGTTTCCCAGATATATTTTTTTTTAAGTAGTTGCAGGAAGAAATGAGTAGAGGTAGATTAAGGACTAGTCTGTTGGAAGCATGTTAGACTATTTTTTTTAAAAAAAAAATGCATTTGCCCTTCCATTAAGGACATTGGATGAGGCTGATTTATTTTTCCCCGAGAAACATTTGGGAGGAGTTTCTACTTTGAAGAGGCCAAAATGTCAATTAATGTTTTCACTGAAAGTTCTGTTTGGCTGTGTTTGAGTGGTCAATGTCTGCACCCCTGGCATTTGCATTAAAAGGGTGAAACATAGTCCAAGGAGGTTTGTATTTATAGCAATGCATTAGTGCATATCATTACTGCATGGAACTAAGAAACTTTGGCAAGAGAGGGTTCATGATTGATTAGTTACACCCTTTGTCGATTAAGCTTGGCCATTTTCAACTTTACAAAAATAATGAATGCATATATACAAAAATGGCGGTTTTGTTACTGTCCATAGTAGTTACAGAATCTTTATTATTATTATTGGTTCCACCACAAAACTGCATTCGACTAAAGCGCGCTTGACGAAACCGCGTAGCTGACGTCATCACAGGGCGACAACAGCGCGGAGACAGAAGCACGCTGTAAACGCTAAACCTAAAATTAACCCCTAAACCTAAACCTAACCCCCCTAAACCTAATCCTAAACCTAACCCTAAACCTAACCCTAAACCTAACCCTAAACCTAACCCTTAACCTAACCCTAAACCTAATCCTAACCCTTAACCTAACCCTAAACCTAACCCTAACCCTTAACCTAACCCTAACCCTTAACCTAAACCTAACCCTAAAGCTAACCCTAAACCTAACCCTTACCTTAAGTTGAATCGGCTTGCTTTCAAAGCGCTATTTAAAGCACCCTTCTTTCTCCGCGCTCGCTGTTGTCGCCCTGTTGATGACGTCAGCGACGCGGTTTAATCGGGCGCGGTTTTGTCATGCCACGATTATTATTAAATCTGGGTAGCATTTCTTCCAGCCATGTTGTTGAGCTTAGATCAAAAGTTAATTAATCGATGAAGATACTCAAGTGATCTTAACTTGAAAATGATTACTATTTATTTGGTTAAATAATGACATTCTCTTTTTTCTGTAGCATCCCAGTACTTTGCTGCTTTTGATAAAGTATAGTGTTGCACAAATATCTATGTTCTTTTAGATCAGGACTTTAGTGGATTAGTTATACATATTTGGACTCTCTTTCATTAATTGTATTTTCTACTCAACAATTTCTTCATGTACATGTTTTTCCTCCCTCAAATGTATCCTTAGAACAATCCTGTAGGATAGTCAAAGTGAGTGGCACTTATTGGGCCAGAGACATACAAATTGAGTGAGGACTGTCATGGCTCAGCAATGCTACTCCCACATTTGCCCATAAGTATGGTAATAATGATGTCTTGCAGCAACCAAGATAACTAACACTATCAACTTTCAAGAGGCTGTCTTTTATTTTGATTCCCCCCCCCATTAAGCCACGGGTGTCAAACTCGCGCTATCACGTTGTCGTAACTTTACGTATCATAACTTTTCCCCCCTTCGCTAAACCAGGGGAGGGCGTGGCCAGTGCGTGACGCATCTGGCTTGTGGGCCGCGAGTTTGACACCCCTACATTAAGTCTTAGAAGTAATTATTTGTAGATATCCAACTATAAAACATGTATTTATTATCTGGTATATATACCTATCTCAAGCTACTGATCTCAACAAGTAACAAATCATCGTGACCAGTATCCTCATAATTACAGCGTCCTCTGCCAGATGATTTAAGAAACTTGTTAAATGTGGTAGAATATTTTAAATGCTGACTTCATGTTCTACAGATGTTGATCGTTAACATATTGTTAAAGACCTAATCATTAATTGAAGAATGACCTCCAGTGACCTTGAATGGGATTATTATGAATTTCAGCCTGTGGAAGCCAGTTCTCTAGACTATGAAACCCCACGAAGTAATTTTTTCCTTCTCCCTGCTAATCCCGCAAGCCCCTATTGGAATCCAGATGCCATCTCTGATTGGTCAATGAGTGTTCATACAGCACACGCCCCAGAAATAGTCAAGGGAGCTGTGGTCCTGGTCACAGAAGTCGAGGAAGAAAAAAATAAGAAAAAACAGAGGAAAAAGGCTAGAAAAGATCCTAGAAGATTGCAAAGAGAGAAAGAGGTTAGAACTCTTTTCAGCTTGCATGTAGCATTCGGATTGGCCATCTGGCATGTCGGATCTACTTCAAAAATGCATGGTTGCATGTCTCATTTACTTAGATGCTTCTCCACAAAGTAATTTACCTTTTGTGTAGAGTCCCGCTGTGTGTTCTAGGGGTCCCTATCTAGGGGAATGAAGTGTATCCCAAATGCCAAAGGATATTGTTTCCATTTATATGGACTCATCCCTAAACAAGGAATCTGAGTGTCGTGTACATAAGTCATTCACAGGCAACCGTGAGTTCTGGGAGCATTTTTAATTCTTGCTTTAGTAAATCAGGTTGTAGTGGCTTTAAGGACTGTCATCTCAGGCATTATTCCGAACCATGATGATGCCCAAATGAGGACTTACACAAATAAACTCTGGCCTTTTATTTTTATGTCACAGTGTTGCACACAAATACCATATTTTTGGACTATAAGATGCACCGGAATATAAGACGCACCAAAATTTTGAAGAGGTAAATTTTAAAAAAACTCCCTTCCCGGCCCCCAGGAACACTCTGTAGGCCTTCCAAATCCTCTGCATGCCCATTTTTTGTGTGAAAAACTGGGTGTGCAGAGAGTTTGAGAGGCCTGCAAAGTGCTCCTGGGGCTGGGGAGGGCAAAAACGAGCAAAAAACAGCCTGTTTTTCACAAAAACAAGTCTGTTTTTTGCAAAGATGCACCAGAGGCCTGCAGAGTGCTTCTGGGGGCTTGGGAGGGCAAAGCACCCCCATTTTGTGAAAAACGGGGCCATTTTCACTTATTTTTGCCCTCCCCAGTCCCCATGAGCACTTTGCAGGCCTCCAAAACCCTCTGCATGTTCATTTTTGCGAAAAACAGGATGCACAGGAGTTTCGGGAGGCCAAAAATGCTGTATTCAGTATATAAGATGCACCCAGATTTTCACCCTCTTTTTTGGAAGAAAAAGGTGCATCTTATACTCCCAAAAATATGGTATATATAAACGTACATAAGATGGAGTCATCAATATACAAATTTCACTGCTTCTGTCTCCTTGGATGAATATGATCTCAGGATCAGTATCTGGAATGGTTGAAGAATACATATTATCTATGAGGAGTTGCTTGTTTTTGTGAAATGGTTGAGGTATTGGAAGATAGCTTGGTTAGGACTATTGGCTATGAATGTTTAAAATGTTTGAATTGTGCATGCATTTACCGACTTTCCAAACTATGCAGGAAGGTTTTGGCAACGGGCTTTTTGCATTCTCATTTATTAATTGGTTTTGTGTTCTTTTATTTTCCTTATTTTTGGTGATCATCGAATAAATTAAAAAAGAACGGTTAAGATAATTCAAGTATGTATTCTTATCAACTGGATTACTATAGGGAACACAGTGGACAGTGGCTTAAAGACACTGGATTTGTCAACTTGAGATGGCCAGTACTACCACAGTTCAAGCCCTTGGCATTGTGTGACAGAATGAACTCCCGTCATTTGCCTCTAGCTCTTGCCCACCTAGCAGTTCGAAAGCATATAAAAAATGCAAGTAGATAAATAAGTACCACTCCGGTGGGAAAAGCTAGTAATATTCCAGGTGGAAGTGGAAGCCAGCACCTGATCTGCCCCAGTGCGAGGCAGGGCAGTGAAAGAAAGCCTGGATGACCCAACATCCCTCGAGTGCTGCTAGCCACCTGGGGTAAAGCTAGTTTGCCCCCTGTGATGCCCTATGAATAGCGTGCATGTGTGAACAAAATGAACTGGAAATTTTAGACTGAACTGTTGTTAGTTGCGAAGTGATGTCCGACCCATTGTGATCCCATGGACAATGTTCCTCCAGGCCTTCCTGTCCTCTACCATCCTCTGGAGTCCATTTAATCTCATGCCGAATGGTATGAATGTTGTGTTCTCTTTAATTATGTATTGTTCTTATGTGTCATTGTTTGTATCCCCTTCCCCATGAGTTGTAAGCCGCCCTGAGTCCCCCCAGGGAAAAGGGCGGCCTATAAATAAACTTTCAAATTCAAAAATTCAAATTCAAATTCAGTGACTCCATCCAGCTACCTCATTCTCTGTCGTCCCCTTCTTCTTTTGCCCTCACTCTTCCCCAGCATTAGGCTCTTCTCCAGTGAGTGAAGACTGAACTGTTCTGTGGTTAAAAGGCATTGTAGATTTCCCTGGCTATCTATGCCATGCACTAAAAAACAAAACAAAACAAAACCTGGGTTGCTATTTCCCCTTCTTATAAATATGAGAGTATTAATTTCAGGCACCAAATAAGTGTTACCTTGAATAGAGGGGACTATTCTCTTATTCTGATAGCTGGATTATATATCTTTATATCATTATTTCTACATTAACACAGATTTACAGTAGAATTTACATATTAAGCGCAACATCTAGCTTCCAATTGCTATTGTACTCGATGGGATTTGGTTCATTCTGAATTGCCAGAGAAGAGTCATCTTTTGACCCAGAGTTGTCATGTGACCATGTCACTTACTGACAGATGTTCCAGCACTTCCGGTTCCTGTTGCTAAGTGAATCCTGCACTGTTATTTGAGAGCCGAGGTGGCGCAGTGGTTAGGGTGCAGTACTGCAGGCCACTTCAGCTGACTGTTATCTGCAGTTCAGTGGTTGTAATCTCACCGGCTCAGGATTGACTCAGCCTTCCATCCTTCCAAGGTGGGTGAAATGAGGACCCAGACTGTGGGGGCAATATGCTGACTCTGTAAACCGCTTAGAGAGGGCTGAAAGCCCTATGAAGCGGTATATAAGTCTAACTGCTATTGCTATTGCTATTATTAAGTGCAATGTCACGAAGTCACCATTTGTGACCTACCAGCTTTCCAAGTGATGTGACTTGTACGAAGCGGGCAAAGAAGGTCGCAAATAATGATCACGTGACCACAGAATGCAGCCACCATAAGTACAAGGACCAGTCATAAATGCCACTCTTTCATCACCATTGCCATTTTGAATAGTCATTAAGCAAGAACCATCTGTATTACTCTTTTTTTCATAATTTAAAAAAAATGTATTATACTTCTTTATATCCAACTCTTTGCCTTCTTCTGTCCTAGATAATTTGTATTGCAGTCGCCAGGTGAAGGCATCATTGCCACAGAAAGCTGGGCTGACTAACTATTTTGTAGGCTTTTCTGCTTTGACGTGGGCAGAAACTATCAGTGTTGCTTATTAAAGCAACTTCCTGCTGTGTGACTTGAGATTCTTTTTAATTGGAGGGAAATTTTTTCCAGAGCAGAAATTGTCTTTCTCTAATGTCAGCATAATGCTGGTTTTTTGTTCATGCGCTGATCTGATTAAAGTTACTGTTATCACAAAAATCTATTGGGTGAGTGAGCAAGTCAGCTTCTGTTATGAATTAGTAATCAGGCTAAGCTATTTTATAGTAAGGAGTTATACAAGGCCCAGTAATAAAAAATAATTGAACTTCTCTTAGGTTATCTATCATTTTTTTAAAAAATGGAATATGGTTTCCTTAAGAGTGTTTGTGTCAAAATCAGACAAGAATATGTGTGTAATTTTATCCCCATGTATATTAGTAGGAACTGATAATTCACTACTACTTGTGACCTTCCCTGCCAGTTTCCCCATTGATTCTCTGGGGAAGCCAGCAAGGAATGTCACAAATGGTGATCAGGTTATCACAGGGGATTGCAACCAATCATTTGTGTGAGCCAGTTGCCAAGTGGCCAGATCCTGATCACAGGACTACATAGGAGTGAAATACAAATAGCCCTGCACTTATGACCATTTGTTTAATGTCGTTTTAACTTTTAGTGGTTGCTGAACAAATGGTCATAAGCCAAAGACTCCTTGTACCTTAAATTCAGACATGATTTCATCAAAGCACCATCAACGTATTTTTTCCAAGTAGCTACACCTCAGGTTACAATTAGTATAGATCTCTTTGAGACAAAACATTTTGAATGGGATGGTTGCATAGAAGATGAAGATTCAGGTAGACAGTTTGTTTCTGAGGCTGGAGCAATATTGTCAATAATTCCCATATAGGCACAGTTATTATAAACTCCAGCTTTTCTCTTTCTTAATTGTGATTGTCACTGTTCTTTCTCATAGAAGTGAGTGTTCACCAAACTCCAATCTGCTACTCAAAGCTCTGTACCTGTGGGCCCAGCACCTACTGCTGGCATCATTAAACTCAGGGCAAAATTAGATCCAGTTGAAGGCACATAACAGAAAATCATTCCAATTCATACCTCTTGTAGATAAATTTTCTTTTCAGTGATGAATGGCAAGGTATAGATGTAGCACACCTTTGGGGAATGGGATCGCCATGCTGGACAGCTGATAGAAACATTTCAGTAAATTATTCAGACAGATTCTCAGGGCCCACTCGTAATAGATCATCAAATACAGACTTATTTGCAAACGGTTATATGAAGATTATGCTACTGTAACCGCTGGTTGTTTTTTTTTTCCTTTTGTATAGTTTTGCTTTGGATTGGAACACCTTTTTTATTTATTGGGGATTTTGTATTCTCAGAGGCTGGGCTTAGCAGCATTTCAGAAGAGCAACTAGAAGGAAATAAGCTGTTGGGACAGTGGTCACCAACTGGTGGTCCGTGGACCACTGGTGGTCCGCGAGAAAATTTTGGTGGTCACAGAAAAATCTTTGCATTTTTTTATATTGCGCTAAATCGGGGATCTTCATACTACGGACCCTGGGCTGGATTTCATTCACCGAAGCAATTATTCCCACCTGCTGATGGGATGGGGTCCTTCAGGCACATAGTTTAGCTGCCTATTTAGTAGCTCCACCCCTTCCCTCCCTCCCTCCCTGGGAATCCAGGCGCTTCAGTGAGCGGTGCATGAAACTTCGGCCAGACTCCTCAAAAGACAGAGTTTGCAGGGGGCCAATCTAGCACCTGGGCTGGTTACAACACAAACATTCATTCTTGGCCCTATTTGAGATTCCTAGGTGCAATGGACAGCAAAATTAGGCTTGACCACAGGCGCTTCTCTCCGCTAACAAGCTAAGTGCCTGAAGAACCCCATCCTGTCACTAATTCACATTAGTGGCCCACGGGATTTAACATTATGAATTTAGTGGTCACTGAGGTGTGAAAGGTTGGTAACCCTTGTGTTAGGAGACCCAGTTGCAATGGTGGCTGACTGAACCATAAATTTAACTATTTGAAGGTTGCTTAAGATCAGTTGTGTTTTCTTTGGAGAGACAGTGGCAAATAGCTGAGCTAAGACTTTCTCATTTCAAAAAAAGTCACTTGAAGCCTGTATCTTTCCTTTAATTAAATCCAGGGTATTTCTTTCCTTGGATTTGTCCTGTTCTGACTTGACGTTAAAGGACTCTTCTGTTTTACACATAGTGGATGGTTGTGATTAGGAGCGCTATAGTCTTCTGCCATCCTCCCTCACCGGCTTGGCTCTACTCCCAGAATTTAGCAAGGGCTGGATACAACTGTTATAAAGAAAGTATTGGCAGAATATAAAACCTGCTTAAAAAGTTTTTAAGTTTGAAAAGCAGAAAATAAACTGCCTAAAAGTTAGCATTATCCTTTTAGAGCCGTGTCTGCCGGGAAGGCAGGAGATTTCTCTAAGCGCATTAGAGCACACTTTACAACAAAGAGAAGTAATATTGCTTGTCTGTTGTGCCACCTGCTCTCCTTCAAAGGAGTTTCGGCAGCTTGAAGCAAGATCCCGTGTCTCTGCAAAATTAGTTTTCTCTCAGTGGCTTCTTTAACTGGAAAGAAATCTCTATAGCCCATGGGTTAGAGCAGGAGTGTCAAACTCGATTTCATTGAGGGCCACATCAGGCTTTTGTTTGACCTCGGGGTGGGGGACATGGCCGGGGGCGGCATGGCCAGCTCAATGTCACTCATGTCGGGGCCACCCACAGTGGCCCACACACTCTGCCAGCAAAAATGGAGCTTGGGAGGGCCATGTGCAAAGGGTTGTTGGAGGCCATCACAGCCAAAAATGGAGCTCAGGAGGACAGCGTGTGGCCCTCCCAAGCACCATTTTTGCCGGCAGCAGCACTTTTTCCAAGGTGGCCCCACAGGCCAGATCTAAGCACTCTTGAGTTTGAGATCCCTGGGTTAGAGGTAAGTTTTGAAATTTATGAGCTGCTAGTTAGTTTCATAGCTGGCTTGGAAATATAGTTTTCCATTAAAGTCATCCCCCGCACCCCATATGTCCACTGGCTGATTTCATATTTTTTTTACTGGCTGATTATGTGTAGCAATGTCTGTTTGTGCTGCTAAAGGGCAATTCTTAGCAACCAAATCCAGGCTTCCATGTAAATTACTCTCGGTATAAAGCACAACCTCCCTTCTGTCCGATGCCTATGAAGTAGACAGGTCTTAAAAATTTGATAGATAAATAAAAAAAATAAAACTTATTAGAATTTCAACTCCTGCCATTTACCTCCCAACGACCAATAAGATCACACAGATTGGGCCTCCTCCGGGTGCCGTCGGCCGGTCAATGTCAGTTGGCGACTCCCCGGGGGAGGGCCTTCTCTGTTGCTGCTCCGGCCCTATGGAACGATCTCCCCGTTGAGATCCGGACCCTTACTACTCTTCCAGCCTTCCGTAAAGCTGCTAAGACCTGGCTGTTCTGGCAGGCCTGGGGCTGTTGATTAGTATCCAGCCCCACTCTAACAGTATGCATGGTGCAAAATTTTAACCATTGTATTCTTATTTTTAATTTTTATATATATATGTTTTTTGTCTTGCCTGTAAGACGCCCAGAATCCCAAGGGAGTGGGTGGCATACAAATGTCAATAAATTGAAATTGAAACTTCAGAGGAAGGGCGGTCATCCACTTCCCAGTCTAATGAGGAATAAGAATTAAAAGTTGAAAGAAAAGAGAAAGAAGAAGAGGAGACTTAAATACAATGCATTTAAGATGGAATACCGTATATACTCGAGTATAGGCCGCCCGAATATAAGCCGAGGCACCTAATTTTACCACAAAAAACTGGAAAAGTTATTGACTCGAGTATAAGCCTAGGGTGAGAAGTGCAGCAGCTACTGGTAAATTTCAAAAATAAAAATAGATACCAATAATGTTTTTGGATATTTATTTCAAAGAAAAACAGTAAACTAGCGGTGTATTCAATGAAATACTTCACTCACCTCATGATGCTGATGTCCCGCTGTGATGATGATGTCCCGTGCAGCCGCGAGAGCGATGTCCCACCTCCTATGACACACGGCACAGTGATTCCTATCATTGGATCACTGTACCAGAGGAGGTGGGACATCGCTATGTGGCTGCTTGCCATAACAAGGAGGAGGTGGGACATCGTTGCAGAGCGGCAGGAGGGGGAGGAAGGGGAATCGTAAGACAGCCCTGCATTACATTAGAATGTGAGGAGGGGGATGGTGCGGTGCGCGCTGCGCGGCAAACTGACACAGAGGGAGGGGAAACTCACAGGGGCGCCGGGCCATACACGAGCGTCATCCAGCGGCATGGCCCCGCCCCTTTTTCTCCTCCATTTCGGGCAAATTTTTCACTGACTCTAGTATAAGCCAAGGCGGCTTTTTTCAGCCCAAAAAGTGGGCTGAAAAACTCGGCTTATACTTGAGTATATACTGTAAGTCTTTTTATCTTTGGTTGCCCAGAGGCCATCTCAGCCTTATATTGTTTGGGATTTTGTCTTTGCTGAATCTGAATCTCTGGCTTGCATTTCCCTTTCATTTTTTTCCAGGTTCTTCTTTTGTTCCTGCTTTATAATTTTGTACCCTTAGTTAGCATGCCAATAGTCCGGGATAAGAAAGCATCTTATTTCTAATTACTAAAATAATAATAATAATTTAAATATTAATTCTACTTGCTAAAAAATAAATAAAAATAAAAGGAAGGTGAGAAATGGCATAAAACTAAGAAAAAAAATACAAATTATTAGATTAAAAGTAAAAAAAAAGAACTAAAAGGAATGGAAAATCAGGAGCTCATTAAAGAGCCATCACTCTGTCACCATCTTCTATGGGAAAGGTTGAGGACTGCATTATGATCTATAAACTATAATGTTTTGAATTCAGTTTTTACACTAAAGTAAATAGATCCTTGAGTTGAGTCCTTTCCTGGTGACCTTAGTGAGCTGTTCATATATTTTAGTTTTAAAAGGCGTGGAAGTGGTTTTTCTCTTCCCTTTTTTTATTTCTATAAATAACTCAAGGCGATGAACATACGTACTTAATACCCCCTTTCTCCTATTTTCTCCACCTGTGATGAGGTGGTCAGGCTGAGAGAGTGTGACTGGCCCAACTCCACCAGCTGACTTTCATGCCTCAGGTGGGACTAGAACTCACCATCTCCTGGTTTCTATGCTTAACCGCTAAACCAAACTAGCTCTGTGTTTGTTGTTTTTCTTTAAAAAATTTTAAAGAACTTCCCATTCTCACTTACTGCTCTAAAATTTTCTGAAAGCTTCTCATCCTAAAAGTCTCTCCATCAACGAAATTTGATCATGTGCTGCCACCTGCTGTGACTAAAAACAACTAAACCACACTATAACTTAGCGGAATGTGTGAATCAAGCCTGTGACTGTTACAGCTAGAGTATATCTTTGCTACCTATCTGTGGGCTGAATGTCTTTTCCAGTCCCTTAGTATGTTCTCCCCATGAAAAGTTCTATATCACTGTGTGTAACATAGCTTCATTAAATAGAAACATCACTGCTTCTCTTTGCAGAGTGATCAAACAGCTTTGCATCGGGCGACTGTTGTAGGGAACACAGATGTTATCTCAGCTCTTATCCATGAAGGATGTGCACTGGACAGGCAAGATAAGGTAACAATTTCGGCCAAGGTCCTCTGTTTGTATTTTTTGGTGTTCCATCAAATGTTAGTAGCGTATTGCCAAATTTGGTTATCGAATTGTATAGCTTTCTTTAAAAAGCAAGCAACAATTCCCCACCATCCAGTCAGAGCTGAAGAAGCTTTTTGGATGAGAAGTGAAATGTCTTCAAAGAAAAACCAGAAAGTCCAACTGCCTCTTGAAAAAAAAGAAAAATGCACCTTTGGGACAACCATAATCTGGATGATTGAGAATCACCATAGACATCAAGCAAGCAACAAGCAAAATAGATGTGCTAAGCTTCTACTAAGAGGAGAAAATAGTAGTAGTAGTAGTAGTAGTAATAGTAGTAGTAGTAGTAGAAGAAGAAAAAGAAGAAATCATCATCATCACCACCTCCTCCTCCTCCTCCTCCTCCTCCTCCTCCTCCTCCTCCTCCTCCTTCTTCTTCTTCTTCTTCTTCTTCTTCTTCTTCTTCATGATCATCATCATCTACTTTGAACTGCTTCCATCCTGCGATGATATATGTAACACAGTCAAACATCCAGATTTGCCTATTCCAGGTCCTTGGTAAGGACTCAGTTGGTAGACAAAAATTCCAAACACAGTCTGAACAATTGGCTGACTGTGCGATTAATAACAACAACAACAACCTGTATCCAAAAAGTCATGGGAGCACAAGTAGAAAAAGTTACCAAAAATGAGAAGATGAAGATCTTGTGGGACTTTTGAATACAGATGGATGGTCATTTGGAACACAACATGCCAGATATCACGGTTGTACAGGGCTGAAACATACAATTTATTGACATCGCGGTACCAGGAGATGCTAGAATCGAAGAAAAAACTGAAAAAAATCAGGAAATACTGCGACCTGGCCATTGAAATTACCTGATTATGGATGAAACATGTAACTCTGATACACATTGTCATCGGGGTACTTGGTACCATGTCCAAGAATTTTATAAGATACATCAACAAATTGCAGCTTCCTGCAATAACACCAGCAAAACTGCAAAAAACTGCGCTACTAGGAACATTGTATATTTTAAGAAGGTACTTGGTTGATACCTAGGATGCTGCAGCAAACTGTATCAACCATTAGCACTAGTCAATGGTAGCATCTTTAAATGTTCAGTTGACTGAGTTTTATGTTTAATGAATAAAAGAAATAATAATAATGATGATGATGAAGAACCTAAAATCGAATTTGAAAAATTATAGCATAAATCTGCCATATGATCTCATGGTTATTGGCATACTGAGTGCCATATCCAAAAATCTTGGATGGCACTTAGAAAATGCATTGACAGCATTTCCATCTGTCAGTTGCAAAAGGCCACACTGCTTGGATCCACACATACACCCCGCTGATACATTATGACATCCTAGGTTATTGGGAAGAACTCAATATGCATGGAGGCCAACACCAACAAAAGAACTGGCAGCTGTGATTTCATATTTTTGGGAACAGATAATAATAATTAAAATAGGGAATAATGTGGTTCAATTGCCCAATGCTAAGGTGGAGTGCTTAGAATGTTCCCTTCACTATAACAAAGTTTGACAAGAGGCATTTCTTTGGCGGTGATGCCCAATGCATGTAAAGTAAATAATCTTAATTCTTTCTATAAAATAACTTTTTCTGTTTTGCTCCCCAGGATGGGAACACAGCTCTTCATGAAGCTTCTTGGCATGGATTCAGCCAATCAGCTAAGCTGCTTGTCAAAGCAGGAGCTAATGTCCTTGCCAGGAACAAGGTGAGCTACACACCAAAAGGAGCTTTTCAATTCTTGTACTTTGAGAAAAGACACACAATAAATAAGATATCAATTTTTCCTTATTGGTTCCTTTTGGCAATGACGTTTCCTGAGTGGTGGCAGTACATTTCTTTTGCTTTAATTGGCTGTGCCTCAGTTGTTCCTCACTAATACATTTTTAGAAGGGGATTATCTTGATCACTGACACAGTTACATTTCATTTTGGCTGAAAAGACAGTGTTGCACTCAAGGCAGAAAAAAATCCATTATAATAGGAATGTGAATTGGGGTAACAAGGAAATAGTGAAGAAACAGAAATAAATTTATCAGAACTGGGAGATTTAAGCACAAAAGTAGAAAAGCAAAAGAAAATTGACTTGAATAATTTACTTCTTGATGGAGCATTCTTATCCCTGTTTGTGAATGTGTTCCTGTTGTTCAATTAAAAGCAGAAGTTCCATTGATTGTCGTTACTTGAGGAATCCCATAGCTTTGATTATATTCATCTTGCTCAGTTGTATACAATTCAACAGCTCTGTCAATGTTATTCTTTCACCTTTCCTCAACCCTTATAGTTAGTACACAACTATTCTCCTTTTGAAGCAAGTGTTTTTGGGAGCTCAGGAAAATAGAGATTTCTTGTTATTCTTATAATGCATTGATGCCTCATCTTATTATTAATATAATTGGAAATTGGCTTTGGTTGATAAAATTTTGAAAATGTTCATATGTCATAAATAGAGAGAAAAGCATCTATGTATACCTGCTAGTAGATAGTGATACTATGTAGTATGAAATTGAAGTATCTACATTCCATTATTTTTCATTTATCAAATTTGATCCTAATAAGGTGAATGAAGATCACAATTTTTATTATGATTCCTTCCTTCCTTGATTTAACCACTGCGCCAAGGTGGCGCAGTGGTTAAATGCAGCACTGCAGGCTACTGCTAGATCAGCAGGTCAGCGGTTCAAATCTCACCGGCTCAGGGTTGACTCAGCCTTCCATCCTTCCGAGGTGGGTAAAATGAGGACCCAGATTGTTGGGGGCAATATGCTGACTCTCTGTAAACCGCTTAGAGAGGCCTGAAAGGCCTATGAAGCGGTATATAAGTCTACTGCTATTGCTATTGCTATTGCTATTGCATCATAGAATTTATCTAATCTTCACAGCAACAGCACAGTGTTGTTTGCATATACACATGTTCACATTCATGTGTTCAACCGCCATTAATATTCCAAGTAATCTTTATTTATAAGAGAGAGAAAGAGATAAAACTTTATTGTCATTTTTTACTGTGAGCACACTGGCCCACATTAAAAATGAAATTCTGTTGCCTGCTTTCAGAAGAAACTATATATCTACCCATTAGGGATGGGTTCTGGCAGTCACTACTGCTGGTTCACTCATGGGCACGCTGTGCGCACATATGCACAGTGCAATAAACATTGTTCTGCACGTGCACAGAAGGAAAAAACAAGGTGGTGGTGCCTATGACGTCACCCGGAGAACTGGTTTGGGGGCGTGGCAGGCCTGGGTCGCTGCTGGTTCCAGCGATCCAGGCCGCCAAACCACTATCGGTTTGGCCGAATGAGGCTGAACTGGTAGGAACTCACCACTGCTACCCATACACAAGACACAAATACACATGTATGTAGTTATACATTAAATGACAATCACATTCTTACCTTAATTTTCAGTCATTGTTGAAACATTTACCAGGAAAACGTATTTTTCCCCTAAAGCAATTTCTAATTAAATAGCATTGGTATTCATTATTCCCCTCTCCCCAATAGAAATACCGCTTTAAAAAATCCATACTTGTTTTTCTAATGATGATTAGTGTGTTCCCCTCTTCCCTTTCTTAAGGCAGGTAACACTCCACTGCATTTGGCCTGCCAAAACAATCATTCTGAAAGTGTGCGTGTTCTATTGCTTGGAGGTTCTCGGACTGATAGCAAAAACAATGTGAGTATTACAAAATTGTTCTGTGGTATTTAAAAAAAGTATGATTAAACCAAATGTATTGACTGCTTTGAATGTTCAGATACAGATGTTTCAGAATCCGCATTGAGTATCTGTGTTGTCATCCGTTCATTGTTTCATTATCTGTATAGCTGCAAGTATGTTGGTATTAGACATGAGTCATTTAAATAGGCATTTGAGATTTTAGTGGATCCATGCCAAAAGAACACATACCAATTATAAGCTTATTCTCTTGGAATGAGCATCAGAAATGAATCATCAATTGAATGGAGACAAATAACATATATTTCTTCAATTATGGATTTGGTGGAGATTTAAAGTCCTGCTCGGTACATTGAGCATAAAAGCAGCAATAAAGGAAAATATTTATAAGAAAACAACCAAGCTCAGAGAACACCTGGGACCCCTTATAAAAGGAGCACTTGCAACTAAAGGTGTCAGGTGGCTAGTTTGTGATTAGTAAAATATAAGCAAAGTATGCTAGCATAACAGTGCAGCTATCAAGTAAATGGGCTATTAACATCTGAGGATAAGAACTCTCAATTGTCATTAGCTGAATAATGTAGTGGTCAATATTTTGTGCATGTTGGCAGGGCCGGATTTAGATGAAAAGAGGCCCTAGGCTATTCCACTTATGAGGCCCTTTCACCTCCCATTTTTAAGTTTGTAAATTACATGAGAGACAATAAAATACATCATTACTGCGATATATCAATATATATCAATATATATAGCTGGCCTCCCGACAGAGGGCGGCTCTGCTCTGCGGCAAAGACAGCGAGGCCAGCCGCCTCCCCTGCTGCGCTCAGCTGCCCGGCTCGCCCCCTCGCCCTCACCTGCCTGGCCGCTGGTGAGCTCCGCATCGACGGGACGGCTACTGGGAGCGGCCGCGCCTCTCGCCCGACCGCCGGTGCCGGGAACGTGGGCGGGCTCCCCAACTGCCGCGGCGCTGGAACGATCTTAACCAATACATTTTTATGTTTGTTTATTAGTCATATGCGTAGAATTTCGCCTTATTTTCGCCTTTTTCAGTGTTTTAGTGTTCACTGTTTTTAGAATAGTATAATTTTAATTTTGCTAACAATTTGAATGTAGGCTCCTCTTGATCTTGAGGCCCTAGGCTGAAGCCTAGTTAGCCTATAGGAAAATCCGGCCCTGCATGTTGGTTTACAGCCTCCTAGGGAATGTGTACATTGCTTTACGATGGGACATCTCATTAGCTGAAGCTCTTTTTTTTAAAACTGGATTTGCTTAGCTCCTCCCCTTTATTTTTAGGCAGGAGACACCTGTCTGCATGTTGCAGCTCGTTACAATCACTTACCCATCATTAGGTTGCTCCTCACTGCTTTCTGTTCCGTCCATGAAAAGAATCAGGTCAGTGCATGCACTTTAATGTCCATATTTCATTTGCTGTCAGCTTTTCACCTGTATTCTTGTTACTCAGGGCTGTGATTAGAGTTGTAGTAATCTGGATCTCATGGAAAGCAGTTGAAGTAAGTATTTATTAGGAACGTATTGTTACGTCCAAGGTATTCTTTCGGTGTTCAGAATGACCTTGATGAATAGAATTAGAATTAGGAGTAGAATAGAATAGAAAAGAAAATTCCCTTGAAGAAATTGGGCATCTTCTGTTGACCTCGGTTGGATGTTTGTCCTGGCACATATACTTTAAAATGAACTTTTTGGTCATGTAAAACAAAATAAACAAACTACGGTGTAGTACCATATTTTCCCGAAAATACAACAGGGTCTTATTTTCTTTTTACTTGCAAAATATGGCCTTGGGCTTATTATAAGGGAGGGCTTATTGTTTTGGGGTTGCCAGGCAGCTGCTCTCTTGCAAACTGGCTCCCGAAGAGCCGGGCACAGCCTCAGGGAAGAAGCAGCCATGAGGTGACCAAGCTCATGAGCAACCGCCCGGCAACCCCTCTTTCCAGCCGGGCAGAGCGCCATTCACTGACTTAGGGGGTATCCCTAAGGCGCCAAGCCATGTGGCGCTCTGCCCGCTCCCCAGCTCTCACGGCTTGGCACATTAGAGATACCCCCTAGGTCAGTGCATGGAGCTCTGCCCGGCTGAAGAAGGTGGTTGCACGAGCATCTGTTTGGCCCCTAGCAGGCATGCCACCTAGCCTCAACATGTCCAGGCCCAGCTCGCCCTGCAGTCGCTGCTGCCATGCTTCAAGCATAATGCCTTCTCCGGTTCCAAACTTCAAAACTTGGCTGCCGAGTCAGCCAGCCCACAACCATAGAGAGCACTCCTAGAGCGGCCGCTGCTGGAAGACTCGGCAGCCGAGTTTTGGAGTTTGGAACCGGAGAAGACGTTATGCTTGGAGCTTGGCTGCTGCTGCTGCTGCAGGGAGAGCTGGGCCTGGACATGTTGAGGCTAGGTGGCATGCCTGCTAGGGGCCAAACAGATGCTCGTGCAACCACCTTCTTCAGCCGGGCAGAGCTCCATGCACTGACCTAGGGGGTATCCCTAATACGCCAAGCTGCGGGAGCTGGGGAGCGGGCAGAGTGCCATGTGGCTTGGTGCCTTAGGGATATACCCCCTAGGTCAGTGAATGGTCCTCTGTTTGGCTGGAGAAGAGATTTGCCAGGCGATTGCTCATGAGCGTGGTCACCTCATGGCTGCTTTGCCCCTGAGGCTGTGCCTGGCTCTTCGGGAGCCAGTTCGCAAGGGAGCAGCCGCCTGGCAACTCTCCCCTCCAACCAGGCAGAACGCCACTCAATAACCTAGCAGTATCCCGAAGACACCAAGCAATGTGAGTGCCTTTCTCCCCCCCCCCCCGGCTCCGGCTTGGTGCCTTCAGGATAACGCTATGTCGGTGAGTGGTGCTCTGCCTGGCTGGAGGGGGGGTTGTCCAGGGGGTTTATTTTCAGGGGTGGGCTTATATTTTTGCCCATGCGAAAAATGTGGCAAGGCTTTAGTTTCAGGACAGGTCGTATTTTTGGGGAAACACATTAATAATTCTATGGATTATCGTTCTGCAGACTTTGAATGCAGTAGAAAAAAAATCTGACTTAGATTTCATATTTCATATCCAAATAATATGTAGGAAGGTCTATGGTTTGGTAGATTCCCCCAATTTACATAATATAAATGTATGAAAATTTACTTAAAGCATACTAACCTTAATTTGTTTTACATAAGCTGCGGTATACTTTATGAATATTATCCACCACTTACATAAATTTGAATGTAATAACAGGTACTCCTTCTTCCCCACTGATCTGTTTCTATCAGGATTTTACTATAGGGATTTCAAATAATTAGAAAATAACCCCATAATTTGGATTATTTCCAGTCATGCAGTTTTGCTTATAAAGTACCAAGTAATTTGGTACGATTCTGGCTGTTATGTACCATTCTTGCCGCAATACTTTCTTTTGTAAGAATGTTATAAAAGCAAAAGCTGAGGCATGAAAATAATAGCTCTGCCAGGATGTAAAAAATTTCACTGACTGTGAGACCCCCATTGGCTTGATATTCTCGTATATTACAGGGTTGCACTGGGGCTTTAGGATTATTGTAACAGATGATATCTGTGTCATTGAGCACTACACGGTGGATTCCACTCCCTTCTGCTCCTATGAAAAATGCCCTGGTGGAACATTGTCAGGTGCAATGAATAAGCAGAGAATGAAAGCAACAAATCCTTATCCAGATCTTATGAATGCTCATGTGATATTGCCAAGCAATACATTTTTTAAAATCAACCTGAATGGCTGTGGCAACTGTTTGGCGAACGTAGCAAAAACCCTGACTGGAGTCCAAGGTGATATTGAGCAAACCCAATGTTTGAAAGGTTTTCCAATAGGTTTTGAGTGCAGTGTCCACTTTTTGAAGTCAACTATTGGTTGTTAAAATGTGTTTGGCCTAAAAGCTGGCATAGAGAAGAATCTGCTGTTATACCTCGTAGATGGATGGATGGACAGATGGACGGACATGATAGATAATATAAGTATATAGATAGATGATGATAGATGGATGGATGGACGAAAGGGAGGGGGATTAGGGAGGGAGGGACAGACGGACGGACAGACAGACAGACAGGGTTGTCCAGGGCTGAATGTGAAAATCAAGGTCATGGTGAACCGGGCATTCTGATTTTGTAACTTTTAGGTTGGAGATACCGCACTTCATGTCGCTGCTGCATTGAATCATAAGAAAGTGGCAAAATTGCTTTTGGAAGCGGGAGCTGATGGGACAGTAGTTAACAATGTAAGTGTGGAAGTATTTTTGTGTTATTGCTCTATTTTATGTTAAATACCAATTAAAATGTTGCTATGGGCAACAGGAAGGTCATGGGCACCTAACAAGGTCATATGGGTGTGCAGGTAGTCCTTGACTTACAACATTGATTTTAATGACCGTTTGAAGTTACAACATCACTGGGAAAAAAAGTGACTTGTGACTGGTTTTCACACTTACAACCATTACAGCATCCCCATGGTCATGTGATCAAAATTTGGATGCTTGGGAACTGACTCATACTTATGACAGATGCAGTGTCATGTGATCATCTTTTGAAACCTTCTGACAAGCAAAGTCAATAGGGAAGCCAGATTCACTTAACAACTGCAGTGATTCACTTAACAACTGTGGCAAGAAAAATTGTAAAATGGAGCAAAACTCATTTAACAAATGTCTCGCCTAGCAACAGAAATTTTGGGCTCAATTGTTGTTGTAAGTGGAGGACTACCTGTACTGCAGGCTCATAAATTAGGAGAGGTCATTCATTTAATAATCAAGAAAGAAACCACTCAACTCCATTCTTAGAATTAAGTGTACTTTTACTAATTACAAACGATGAGTAGCAAAGCAAAGCTGAGTCTGAGTAAATTGGCGCGAAAGATATCATGTATAATTCAATCCCCTCCCCTTGGCACCCCATTTCATAGTCCAATAATCATTCACCCAACCGTCAGGTGGGAGATGACTTCAAAAAGCATCATCAGGGTGGAATGCTGGACAGTTGGCCTTGGCGGGAAACTACCTTCTTCCACATGCGCAGATAGATTGTCAGGACAGCTCCTAATAACAATCCTCCAGTACATAATGATTCCCCTCCCAAATACCATGCCCCCCCCTCCCCGTTTCAATGGCAGCCGAAAAGCAGCAGCGAAGCAGAGGCTGACAGGAGAAGTGTTATAAATATAATCATCATAGCTGGCAGCTCCTGGTTGACTTTGGCTAATCTTGATAAGCTAAGCAGAGTCAGAAGAGGGTAATGGAAAATCCCCAGCCTTTCCCATGACTAGACTAACTCGAGAATTTTTTAAAAACTGGTGTCAATCTACCACTTTAACTTTAAGAAGCTCAGATCAAAAACACTGCTTACTTTCACCTGTTTAAAAATGTCCAGTCTTTTGAATTGCTTAATGGTTTTGGAGGAGCATAAACCAATTTCTTCTATTGCAGGCTGGCCAGACCCCACTAGAAGTTGCGCAGGAACACAACAATCCTGAAGCTGCTCTTCTACTTACTAAAGCCCCTCAGGTACATCATGCACCATAGCTGAATTGGAAACTTAATTTAAGTTAATGGGAGTACTCACATGGTAGCACTTGGCAGCTGAGCTGCGGTTACAGCTGTTTGCAGGGTCCCACTGTCACCTGACCCTGTTTTAAAATGCCGAAACCCAGTATTTACTTCTGACTTTCAGAAGTATTCAGGTGTATTTCAGTATTGACTTCTGATTTTCAACAAAACTGCGCCCATGGTAAGTTAATTGGTTCGCTTAACAATCACTGCATTTGCTTTAATGACTGTGGCAATTAACTTAACCACCAGTGCAAAAGAAAAAAGGTAGTAAAATCGGGTCAATTATGTGAGTGACCTCATCTACAACCGTCATGAGTTACAGCCATGATGGAAAGTCTTGAGGACTGCCTGTAATTAAGCAATAATGGGTTGGATTCAAACTTGATAGATGTTTAATTGATTTAGGTGAAGTATTAAAATTCAGTAGGATCTAACTTGGCTGCAACCATATTAAGTCAGTTTAGCTTTAGTGAGCCTTTTTAAAGTTTAACTAACTTTGGATCTAGTTCTGTCATTCATGAAAACTTTGCTGAATCTAGATCTCACGCTTTAATCGTGGAAGGAGCCTGAGGAAGAAAAGGGAGAGACTTAAAGAGGAAAGACGAGCTCAGTCCGTGCCACGCGACGAAGTGGTGCAAAGCAAGGTATAGACATTTCTGTGTATTTAGGAGAGAAAGAAAGCAGTACGAGAACC
Organism: Thamnophis elegans; assembly: GCF_009769535.1. Taxonomy (NCBI): domain Eukaryota; kingdom Metazoa; phylum Chordata; class Lepidosauria; order Squamata; family Natricidae; genus Thamnophis; species Thamnophis elegans. Next base: position 20,793,536 of record NC_045544.1, read on the forward strand.
GAAAGACTACATTTGTTGAAACTATATGAATTTGCCATGGGCATGCCTGTTGTGTCACAAGAACCTGGACCCAACTATTAGTATTTATTTATTTATTTATTTATTTATTTATTTATTTATTTATTTATTTATTTATTTATTTATTTATTTGTCTTGTATGCCGCCCACTTCCGGAGGACTCCGGGCAGCTCACAAAAGACAAGGGAAAGGGGGAAAACGAGACAAAGACAACATATTAAAAACAAAACCAACATTCACAATTTCCGTGGAGGTAAATGCTTCTCAGCCCCCCCCCCCCCCCCAGCCTGCTGGAACAGCCAGGACTTGGTGGCTTTGCGGAAGGCCGGGAGGGTAGTAAGGGTCCGGATCTCAACAGGGAGCTCGTTCCAGAGGGCCGGAGCTGCAACAGAGAAGGACCTCCCCAGGGGAGTCGCCAGCCGACATTGGCTGGCAGATGGAATCCGGAGGAGACCTAACCTGTGCGATCTAATTGGTGTGAGAGAGGTAATCGGCAGGAGGTGGTCTCTCAGATACCCAGGTCCGATGCCATATAGGGCTTTATAGGTAGCGACCAGCACCTTGAAGCAGATTCGGAGACTAATAGGTAGCCAGTGCAGCTCGCGGAGGAGCTGCACTGGCACTAGTACTTATGATTATAAGCTTGAGTGCTGCTTTTCATTGCTGGCCCTCTGCTTGGAATTTGTGCAATACCAGTATCAGGCCATAAAACTTGAAAGGAAAAATGGAAATCCATTTTTTTCATGCCCAAATGTGCTTGTATTTGGAACAGGATAGTGCTTCTGCTGCTGAAGACACCCACAGCAGTGATCCTGCTCAAGGAAGAGGTGACTTGAAAAATGAAAGCCAATTGCCTTTGTCAGATCAAAGAGAGAAGAAGAGTAAAAAGAAGAAACCAGGAGAAAAGGTATTGGGGAATGGACTGCAACAGAGAGACAGTGGTTCTTTGATGTAGGCACAGTGGTGGGTTACAACCGGTACGCCCCGGTACGGGCATACCGGTGCCTGCCGGGAGCACCGGGGACCGTTCCGGTATGGTGTTCTGGAGGGCCTGCCCGCGCTCCTTACCGGTATTTGAGCTCTTCGGGCTTCCGCGCATGCGCAAGGAGCATATGGCGCCTGCGTGATGCTCCACCAAGCAGCTGGAGCATCACAGAGCATCGCAGGCGATAAGTACACATGCATGCACTGCGCGCGTTCATGTGGTGGACTCCAGGCCCCGTTGCACCATACCGTTTGCACCAGGATCCAGAACCCACCTCTGTGTAGGCAGTGTGTTTTTCGCCTTCTATCAACAGTATGCGTCTTTCCTATGCTTTGGTAGTCTTTGCCAAAAGCATCCAATCCTACTATATTCAGCCATAGTTTTATATTCCTAAAAAAAGATACATAATAGTCCAAATCAATGTAAAAAGGTTTATAAGATGTGAAGAGTATTTAGTAGGCTGCATAGGCACACGTTTGTCAGCTAACAATTATTTCAAGCCAATTTTTCCAATCAATGAAAATATATTGCAAATAGAAATAAAGCTTTTGTTTTTAGTTCAAATTTAATACATTAATTTAATTAAAATAGCTCAATGTAATGGAGACCTTTTCAGCAGCTGAGGGAGGGAAGGAAGGAAGGAAGGAAGGAAGGAAGGAAGGAAGGAAGGAAGGAAGGAAGGAAGGAAGGAAGGAAGGAGGGAGAACTTGATACACGTCAGCCTTGCCTCTTCATTATGATAAATCAATATCATGGAAATATTGCATCTATTATGGACAATATAAGGAAGAATAATAAATAATATTCTATGTGTTGCTTTTAGCTTCATTGGAAACACAGGATACATAAATTTGGATGCAGGCTGTTAATTAGGGTTGTGCAAATATAGTTGGTATTTGAGGTGATCCAGCTCCAAATTAAGTCACATATAATTTGGAAATTTTGTTCCATTCAAAGAACAAAGCAGAGCTGTTTTGTTTCATGCTGAAAATGAAATATGGTTGTTCTAGGCAGAAATAGTTTGGCAGGTGTGTTTGTGACAGCAGGAATGGGAAAAAGCCAAGAACATTAGTGGTAGTGACAGAGAAGCTGGAGAGGAAGAAGGAAGGGAAGATTCTGGTGAAGATGAAGGGATCAGGTGGGTTGATGGGAGATTTCACGCTGAAACATTGGTGATGGAAATTGAAGGAAAGGAGCCATAAGAAACTCAGGAATCAGATGGTGGTAGGATATATTGTCTTAAAAATAACTTCATCTGGAATCCAGGATCACCAAAACATTTTGGGTTTAGTTTCTGCTGAATTCCAGATTCAGACCAAATATATATTTTCTGTTTTGTTAGACTCCTTCTGGAAGTCTAGCTGAGATCATGATGAGCAAGGAATGTCTCAAAATTTAGCTAACAAAGTAAAAAGTTTTTTTTAAAGAGACCAATTCTTTGTTTTCTGATAAAAATGCTGTTTCTTCCTTTCCTTAAAAATTAGGTATTGGCACTTTCTGATCCTTTGCCCCCAGTGGATCAGCAGATACCTCCTGGTCCACAGCAAAACCCGACAAAACGCAGAAGCAAGCATCGCTGTTCGTCTCCACCACCACCCCATGAATTCAGGGCCTATCAATTATATACTCTGTACCGTGGAAAGAATGGAAAAATCATGCAGGTATAAATCTAGAAGCAGAGTATTGCTTTGGGATAGTGAAGGAGTACAAGATTTTCAAGGAAGTTCTGTAACTCATAGGAGTCATTAAATTTGTGCTTTAAGAAGATGGCTTGATCAGGGGAATATGAATGTGCCTTCATGATTGAATTATTTAGCTTTCTGAATTATTTCAGAATTATTGTGCAAGCACAATAGCAATAGCACTTAGACTTATATACTGTTTCACAGGGCTTTACAGCTCTCTCTAAGCGGTTAACAGAGTCAGCATATTGCCTCCAACAATCTGGGTCCTCATTTTATGACATCAGAAGGATGGAAGGCTGAGTCAACCTTGAAGCCCCACAATGCTTCCGTAAGAATTAAAAACTGAGGATACTTATTTTGGAATCTACTTTTTAATTTTGATTGGAGGCAGAACTTTTGAATGATTAAGTAAGTAAGCAACATACATAGGTCTGTGTAATCCCAGTAAGAATTCCTTTAATACTTTTTGGTTCTAGGTCTTTTTTTTTAAGATTCTTGTTTTTTGAAGGTAAAAGAACAGTTTTGTTGGTCCCCTATAAATAAGGCATAGGCCAGTACTTACAAATGCATGGATTTCACCTTCTAGGTCTAGAAGCAACATCAGGGCTAGATCACAATGAAGTACATAGATATTGTGTCATATATATCATGTATTTCTAAAACAAATTCATTTTTACACTTTTATATCAAAGGAATTATTTAAATGGTTGGCTGTACTTTTGCATCTTCAAAACAATACCAGAGGTGAGAGAAAGATGTGAACTCTGTAGAACTATTCATAATCTTGCAGAACTGTGGCCTACGATGTCATCTGATGTTCATCTGAGTCCTTTTAATAAATAAAGATTCATAAAGATGATGCCATAAAAGTATTTCAGTGTCATGTTTCAGTAGCTTTGCTATAAATAGTTATATGAACCCCCCCAAATAACACATATACTTAAGGGAATAATTCAGTCAGGTGTTCCAATCAATGAGCTGACCATCAAATATGAGTCTGAGGGTTCTTCCCCTACAAAAACTAATGCATGTTGACTACAGAATAACAGAGTTGGAAGGGATCTTGGAGGTCTTCTAGTCCAACCTCATGCTCAGGCATGAAACCCTACACCATTTCAGACAAATGGTTTTCCAATCTTCTCCTAAAAATTTCCAGTGTTGGAGCATTTACAACTTCTGGAGGAAAGTTGTTTCCACTGATTACAGTATTTTTCGAAGTATAAGATGCACCCTTCCCCCCCCCTAAAAAAGGGTGTAAATTTGGGTGCATCTTATACACTGAATGTGTATAAGCCCCGCCCATCCACCGGCCCCCACCTTTGGTCTCTGCCTCTGAGCAATTTACCTCCTTGAACCGGAGAAAATGCGGAGGCGGCAATAGGCTATATGGCAATCCCTGCAGCCTGAAACAGCTGATCATTGGGAGGCCGGTGTTGAAACTGAAATTGAAAGTGAAAGTTTCTATTTGCTGCAAGCAGAAAAATTGCTGGGAGGCAGAGGCAGATTTTTTCTTCTTCTAATCAGGCTAAATTGAAACAGGCTCTTTGCTGTTTGGTGCAAGGAAGTAAGTCAATAACTATAAATGCCTATAGAACGTTCAAATTATTAGACTTAGTTTTTAAAGACTGCTTTATTATTGTTTTAGACAACTTAACAAAATGAAGAAGCTTTTTAAAATAAATGCTTGATCTGAAGAGGCCCAGTGCTATTGTCTCTTATTTTAAATAGCAGGGAATGATGTATACTTTCAGAAAGCTATATCAATTTTAACAGCATCTGTACAAATATACTCTGAGATGTAATACCACAAACAGTGTATATCTTCTTTGCTGTTTGCTGCAAGGAGGAAAATTGCTGGGAGGCAGAGGCAGATTTTCCCCCCTTCGTTTTCCTCCCCAAAAGCTAGGTATGTTTTATACTTTGGAGCGTTTTATACTAAAATAAAATAAAATACAGTAATTGATTCTGCATCTCATGTCACGGACCTTACAAAAAGGGCTGTCAATATTCACAAAGACACAAAACCATTGCAGACAACGTACAAATGAGGAACATGCAAAACAAATGTAATTTCTTCTAGGAGTGGTTATTCAACAAAAAATTATCCTAAGAATAATGCATCCAAAACAGAAGAAACATGAAGAAATGGCTCAGTTCCAACCGGTTCACAAACTTAATCGTACCACTGTTCCGTGTTGTTTTTTATTTCTTGTGTTATTAATGCCATAAGTGTAAAATATAAATTTGGAAATCATGTTGGCTGGGAATTATAGGCCAAATTTATTTTTAAACCTATTAGGTATGTTTCCTTTTTCCCATTACTTGGCTTCCAGGAGGCTCTAATCCAGTGCTATCCGGACAATCCTATGGTTGTTTTTGCTATATTAGCAGAGTATGTTTGTTCAGAGAAAGATGCTTATATACATGTGTATGTGGTCATTTCCGGTAGGCACCTATAAATGGATGTCGTTGTGAGCCACTAATACATAAAGTAGAGAACCAGCTGGTAGCTGCTATGGAAGAAATAAAAGCTGAGTTAGTAGCAGTGCAAGATAAGATGAACAGCAAATTAGGACAGATGGAAAATAAAACACAACATCAGGTAAGGAAGAATTAAGGGATGCAATCAGTGGTGGGATTCAATACCGGTTCTGTGGGCATGGCTTGGTGGGTGGGGCATAGCTTGGTGGGTGTGGCAGGGGAAGGATAATGTAAAATCTCCATTCCCACCTACTCGAGGAGAAGGATACAGCAAAATCCCCATTTTTTCCCGATCAGCTGAGACTCGGGAGGCAGAGAATAGATAGGGATGGGGCCAGTCAGAGGTGGTATTTACTGGTTCTCCGAACTAATTTCCGCTACCGGTTCTCCAGAACTGTCAGAACCTGCTGATTATCACCTTTGGATGCAATGTGTCTCAAAAAGTGGGGTTTATGAGGAAAATAGATGCAGCAGAATTCACTGGTTGACTGCCTATTATCACCGTGTGAAACACATTATATGATATGATAGCAAAGCTGTTTTAGGTACAATGTGGACATTATTTTCTGCTGTCTTCGCTTAGGAAGCGCGAGCTGTAGACCAGCCAATGTTTTATCTTCCTATCTTACATCTTAAAGCACAGGTGTCAAATGTGCTGCGTCATGTTGCCGTCACGTGCTATTTCACAATGTTTTTCCCCTTTGCAAACTTGGGGTGGGTGTGGCCTGCGCATGACGCATCCGGCCGCTGGGCCACCAGTTTGACATCCCTGTCTTAAAGCTGTCATTATTACACAGCACGGGCTTCAGAGGTTGCTGATCCTAGTCTAGGCAACCGATTTCCTGATGTTAAGCCATAGCCACCAAACCCTGAAGCCCAATACTACCCAACTGATATTGGACATGAAAGCCAAACCAATACAGGTAGCCATTGCTTACCAAGTGCATTATATAACAACCATTGGAAGTTACAACAGTACAGAGCTTCACAACCAATACCCACCCTTGTATCCTTTGCAGTATCCCTTGATCACATAATCGGTGTTATGCTGATCTGTTGGGGGTTTCCCCCCTTTCCCTTTTAGAGTGGAGAGATTGTAGAGGAGGAGATTGCAAGAGATTAAGCCAGAGGTCCCCAAACCTGGAACTTTAAGACTTGTGGACTTCAATTCCCAGAATTCTCCAGCCAGCCATGCTGGCTGGAGAATTCTGGGAATTGAAGTCCACAGGTCTTAAAGTTGCCAAGTTTAAAGACCTCTGGAATAAGCAGGCACTCAATGAGGAATGCATCAGGCTCTTTGTAAAGTGCACTCGCAGCTGCCACCCCAGTGCATCACTTTCAATATATATTCTCCATTGTGTGTTTGCTCGCTCTCTGGAAATCCCTTCCTTTATAATGAATGTAAGTACACAAGTACACATACATTATGCTCCCAAAGTCCTTCTGAAGAAACCAAATTTTGCTAGTTCTGGAAGGCCACTGCAATCCAAAGGGCCAGGCAAAAGCGAAGGTGTGAAATTGGTCAGATTGTCTTATCAGTTTTGAGCTGGTTTCCTAGGGTGCCCGGGTGACCATTCCAAAGACTGGATAATGGAGGGACGAAGAAAGGAAAACATAGTTATGATCACATTTTTTTCCCTTAGTGAGTGCTTCACTTAGCGAGAAATCTTAGTGGCCGAGTTGTCAATCCCAATTGTGGTTGTTAAATGAAGACTACCAGTATAAGACTTGTAAAGCGGTCCAGTTCATACCTATGATAAGCTACGTTTTAAACAAAGTTTATTGAATAAACCAAGCTAGCTGGATTCACACATATGGGCTAAAAAAGAAATTATATTCTGGCTTAGCATGATGTGTAAACCTATATATATATATAAGAATGCATGTCCCTATGTAAGGCATACTATCTGTAGTAGACAGATAATAGATATCCTCAATTATTGAATTGAAATTATTGAAAGAAAACAAATGCATTCTTCTTTTTATTAACATTGTGGGCACATCGGTAGCTAAAATAAATTGGAAATATTTTCTTACTGAAATAACTCCTTTTACTCACATCACTTTATTGAAAGTGCCCTTTTCAGATTTATTGATTTAATTGCTTGACGTATAAGCGGTAGTACATGATTGCAGTGATACCATTTCTGAATGAACCTTTTGGTCCCATCCCAGCTCCGTGTTTTAGACAAATTAATGGCAGAGAGACTGTCAGCAGAAAGGGTGGAGTGTCTTCAGCGTCTTCAGCACACAGAGTTGGAAAGAAATGAAGGGGAGAAACGCCAGGTAGGTTACTTGCATTTGTTGAAATGAACACGCAATAAGGTTGTGCAGCTTTAGGGATAAGGAACTTCAAAAATAATAATAGAAGCTGCCTTTTGTGATAGGAAGCACACTTAGGTACAGCCACTGAGAGGCTTGGTATGGCTGCTTAGAAGTCTTCTAGGTATCAACATACCATATTTTTCAGAGTATGATGCACCTTCCCCCCCCCCAAAGAGCATGGAAATGTTGGTGTGTCTTATACACTGAATACAGCCATTTTTGGCCTCCCGAAGCCCCGCCCCGCATCCCATTTTTGTGAAAAACAGGCCATTTTTCGCAAAAATTGAGGTGTTTTTGCCTTCCCCCAGAAGCACTCTGCAGGCTTCAGCAGGGTAGGGGAAGGCAAAAATGCCTGCGTTTCTGCAAAAAAACGGACAAAAAATGGGTGATTTTTCACAAAAAAGAGGCATTTTTGCAAAGGCAGCCCCCAGCAGCACTTTGCAGGCTTCAGCAGGGCTGGGGGAAGCCAAAAACGCTTCCCCCAGTCCCCAAAAACGTTTTTGCAAAAACAGGCATTTTTTGCCTTCCTCCAGCCCAGCCTGCAGAGTGCTCCTGGGGGCCGGGGAGGACAAAAACTTTCTTTTCTTACTTACCTCTTCAAAATCATGGTGCATCTTATACACCGAAAAATATGGTATGTAATACACGGAAGATTATTTCCTGGGAAAACATTCAAGGGTTTTGAAACAATTTTGTGAGCCTCCAAGTAGCAGCAATAGATTTGTGCTCCAGAAGCAGGGTCCATTTTGCAAATTATTTGTGACATCAATTACGTGAAATGATGAGCGATTTATTAATAGTGCCTATGTGAAATAATGAAAGGAATTCCAAATTTTTAAAAGGAAAAGTTTTTATTCCAAGTATTCAGAGTTAAATTAGATTGCTGATATCAAGGTATTTCAACATAATTTTTGATAATTTTTGTCAGTATGTCTTGTCTCTTTGCTGTTGAAAATTTATAGTTATCATCAGGCATTTTATTAAAATGCATTATCTTCTTGATTCTTAGGGATGGAGTACGCTTGTCTTCTAAAGGTAGTCCTTGACTTAAAAACAGTAATGAAACCTGCCTATTATGATCACAAGTCATCATAGTCATTAAGCGAGTTTCCCACAAGATCACCTTGCTTAATGACCCTAGCCCTGCTCTTCCCAATGCAGTTGTAAGCAGAGCATGGAATGCTTTGGGGTGGGAGAAGTCCTAGGAGGCTTAGTGGAGGATCTCAGGCCTCTCAAAAGTCCCCCATCCCAAGCCATCCTATGCTCTGCTTCTTGCCTCTTAGGATCCCTGCAAGTCTTTGGCCTGCTTTTCCACCACAAGGTCCCCCATCTTCCTCCCTATGACAATTTACCATGACCAACTCAACATGGCCAGCTTGCCATGGCCAACTCGCTGCAGGACAAGAGTTACACTAATATCAAAGAAATGATGGAATAGAATTATTAAAGAAAGGATGCAAAAGGAGGGACAGAATGAAATGTGAATGGCAAAAATTAAAATAAGTTTTATTTTAAATAATTAAATAGAATTGTTATGAGTTGTCTCACAGTGAGTTGGCCATGGCAAGTTGTCCTGTGCCAAGTTGCCCATGGTGAGTTGAATGTGTTGTGAGTTGGCTGTGGCAACTTGTCCCATTCCCTCATCTTCTGAAACTCTCCTGAAAGCTCTGGAGAGCCCCTGGGAAAGGACAGCAAACCTATATGCCCCTTTACCTCCCTAAAGGCTACATGGCTCCATCCTGGGAGCAGATACCATTTTGGCAGCAGGTTGAGGAGTCTGCTCTCCTTCCCCAACACAGAATTTTGAGGACTTCTCCTTACCACATAATTAATTGCAGAATTCTGTGGACTCTTTTGTAGTCGATGTAACTAAATTGTTATAGGTTGAAATGGTTGATTTTGTTGAATATTTCAGCAAATATTTTTGATTCAAAATTGTGTACATCAGTACACAAACATAAGGGTGCCTGAGAATTGAGAGGTATCATTTGATGCACTCTGATAAGATGTGTGGATTCTTTATACAGCTTTCTCTGGTGGGTGAATTGAAAGCTTGGTGCCTGCTAAAAATTCAGAATCTAGAAATGAAGCTCTCTGGAGATTCTAGATCTTCGAGGCCAAAATCCACTCTGTCTACATCTGTGTCTCTCTCTGAGACTTTGGATACAGAAAACCTTCACACTACAAATGAGTGTAAAACCAGCCAATCGCCACCACAATCAAATGGGTCCCATCATCATTCTGGCATTGTGAGCATCTCAGAAGGAACAGAACGGAGTAGAATGCCAGTCACAGAGCAGAGCTTTGGAAAACAGTATTTTGTGATTCAGCAAGACAGCACATCAGGTATTTTTGTTTTCCTATTTCAGCAATTTTCAGTTGGATATCTATGCTAAGCTGCTGCACTGAAATCTGTGGTGTCAATCTAAATTTCAGTCTCTATTTATTTTTATTTTTTTGATACTAGGCAGCTTGCTTCTTTTCACCCTGTATGATTAAAGCCTTCTTCACCACCATAAAAGACAAACTGTGCTACTGTTAAGAGCAGGAGTTCACAATAATTTCATGCCTTGGCCATTATTCTGCAATTCTAATGTTGCAGGTGTTAATTTCTTAAAAAAATTATAAGCTGCTCAATGTCATTGGGTGTCAAGCAGGCTATAAATTGCATGCATAAATATTCAAGCAAGCAAGCAATTAAACATGTCACCAGTCTCCTAAGATCTCATTTGTCATGTTGGAAGAAATAACCATTTGGTTCAGTTCCAAGCTGGGAGGCAGACATTGGAAACATGGAGGCTGATTAGAAAGAAAGGTTTAATGATGAAGCAGAACCACCAAGCACATGGTTCTCTGGTGCAGCTGAACACATGGAGTTTAGGGTTTTTTTTTTGGGGGGGGGAGTTATACCTTTTCTTGGGCTTTGAACTCGAACTTCCTGTTCCTGTGTATTCTATTAGCTGTTGTCAGATTCCTATGGGGTCATGTTTGTTTGAATTCCCAGGTTTGGTTGAAGTTTTGCTGAGTGATGCAATGTCCCTTAGGAGATTGTGCAATGCAGTGAGATCTGTGTCTTCTGCTAAATGGTCCTATTATATCCTGAAGGGCCATATCTTAATCCCATCACCCTGGAACTGAAGTTATTTTGTCTTGTAGATAGGCTGGTCCAGTCCTTCTGGGGCTATTAAGAAAGGTGGGAGCTGCTTTCCGAGAGCATGTTTCTCCTTTAGGGAAATATAATTTTCTGCCTTTTTAATATTTCTCAAAATACTTCATTCTTCTAGGAAGAGATTTCAAACATTATTCCAATTATCTTTAATAAGACATAGGGACTTAGAATAACCTTGGGCCAAAACTGTGTTAAGGAAGTTCCATCTTATCCATTGCCATCCTACATTGGGGCTATGATTCCCATTCTCCTGCTTGGCCTGGACTTTTCTGAAGCTTCCTCAACGCCAAGCCCTTGTAATTATTTGTTATCTTTCCGTTTACAGGAACAGAGCAACAGTTAGTGGGTGGCGCTGTCCTTCCTCCTCCTGCCGCATCTCCCCAAGTGGTTAGGCCAAAGGATAAAGCAAGTTTCAACAGATTGCAGCAAGAACTGCCAGCTGTGGAACACTCAGTTTCCAGACTGAGGCATGCGAAAGTACAAACTGTTTTGCAGGCCTCCCCTGAATGTACCAAGGCAGAATCACAGAGCGGCTGCTTGATCGACAAAGGGACTCAAACCAAGAAACCAAGTAAAAGCGGTCAGCCGAAGCACAGGACCCACCAACCCGGGGAAGCTCCATCTGGGCAGCCCCCACCTTCTGCCTCTGAAGGAAAAGAGGGCAGTCCTCCGCTGGCAGGCACATCTCAAGCTTTGGAAATTACCCAGTACTTCTTTGAGGCTGTGTCAAGTCAGATGGAGAAGTGGTACGAGAGAAAGATAGAAGAAGCTCGATGCCAAGCTGACCAGAAAGCTCAGGAAGATAAAACGGCCCTTAAAGAACACATTAAAAGTTTAGAAGAGGAACTGCAGAAGCTAAGGACTAAAGCGCAGAAGGAAAACTAGCCCTTGCATAGCTCAAAAAAAGGACGCAAACTCAACTGAAAAAAAAAATTAGGGCAGGGGACACTTAAGAACTATTTCACTCATATTGAACTTATGCCTTTAAAGATGAGGAAGCATCCATGAAATTATTCGAGGAAACCAGTTTTCCTAAGCCAACACTTTGTTGAGGGACAAAATGTTGTTTTAGCTCTAAATAGTGCTAGTTGTGATACTAATTCTGGGTAGAATGTGTTTGTTACCTACCAGTCAGGGGTGGGTTTCAACCGGTTCGCGGCGGTCCCTGCAAACCGGTTGGTCGGCGAACCCGGAAGGAGCAGCTGGAGCATCGCACAGACGCTAGTATGCATGCGTGCGCTGCGCGCGTGCACGAGGACGCCGCCGGCCCCATTTCAACCAAACCGGTTGGAACGGGGCGAGAAACCCATCCCTGCTACCAGTGCCCCTCAGATGCACTGCTGGGAAGGAGTGATTGAATGTCTATTCTTGTTTTTCAGTCCCTTTGCCATTTGTGAATTCTTTAAAGTTTTATTATTTTATAATAAACTGTTTTATTACATATTAAACATTTTTTTTAAGTTCGAGCATTTTATAGTATTGTTATTACTAATATCTAAACCAAGGGTAGTCAACCTTTTTATATCTACCGCCCACTTTTGTATCTGTTAGTAGTAAAATTTTCTAACCGCCCATCGGTTCCACAGTAATGGTGATTTATAAAGTAGGGAAGTAATTTTACTTTATAAAATTTATAAAGCAGAGTTACAGCAAACCCCTACTGCCCACCATGAAAGCTAGAATGCCCACTAGTGGGCGGTAGGGACCAGGTTGACCACCACTGATCTAAACACTGGGGGGCACTGCTTATCTGAACACTGGGCATGTGTTCAATGGAAACAGTACAAGAGTAGTACAAGTCATAACCCTGTAAAGAAGATTGGATTGAGAGCAATTGGTTTAAAACCATTCACTGAGCTTCCATGGCTGACGGTGGACTAGAACCTAGGTCTCCTAATTTCTTACCCAATATCTTAACCATAATAATTTCAGTTGAATTTTTGAAAACTGCAAACAGTGGCCAACATCAGAAAGAGTACTATTTTCTTCTATATTGTATAGGACCTTGTGAATAGCAAGTACTCTCAGCCCTAACAACTTTATGTGTGGGAATTTGCTAGTTTCTGGAGGGGATCATGATGACCAGACTGTTCAGTTGCAGCGTTGACTAGGGAGACTTACTGAAACCACCTGGAAGGTGGAGCAAGGGAATGAAAATAGGCTTTGCACTCTTCTCATGCTATGAGGGACATGGTGGCTTAGTGGCTAAGATGCTGAGATTGTCGATCAGGTTGGCGGTTCGAATCTCTAGCACCGCATAACGGAGTGAGCTCCCATTACTTGTCCCAGCTTCTGCCAACCTAGCAGTTCGAAAGCATGTAAAAATGCAAGTAGAAAAATAGGAACCACCTTTGGTGGGAAGATAAAAGTGTTCCGTGTGCCTTTGGCGTTTAGTCATGCCAGCCACATGACCATGGAGATGTCTTCGGATAGCGCTGGCTCTTCGGCTTTAAAACGGAGATGAGCACCTTCCCCTAGAATTAGGAATGAGTAGCACATATGTGTGAGGGGAAGCTTTACGTTTTTACCATGCTAAAAAAATGTGCAGCCAATAATGGCAATATAGTTGAATACAGGTAATCCTCGACTTATAATCACAACTGGGACCACAATTTATGTTGCTAAACAAGTGCCCATTTCTTTTTGCCATGGTTGTTAAGTGAATTGTGCAATTGTTAAGCGAATCCAGCTTCCCCCGTTGATTTAGTAAGTGGTAATCTGGAACAAAAAGTTGTAAATGATAATCACCTGACCCCTGGATGCTGCAGCTGTCCTACATATATCCCAGTTGATTGTAGAGATGCAACCCTCATACTCTGCCATCTCTTGCTCCTACATTTCTTGTGTTGCTTACATCTCTCTACAATTCTTTGTTAATATGTATTAGCTCTTAAGTTGTATTATGAATATATACATTACATTGATCAGCATGGGTAACAGACAGAGTGTTATGGGCTAGATTCTTTCCATAGAAGTTCAAGATTGTGGTAGATCCATGTGTTCTACTCACCCACTACCAGCCACCTTTTCTTTATTTGATTTTTATCCCACCTTCATTATTTTATAAGGTGGTGAACATGTATACTACTACTTCCTTCTGCTATTTTCCCTACAATAATCCTGTATGGTGGGTTAGGCTGACACAGGCTGATTGGCCTAAAGACACCCAGTTAATTTTCCTGCCGAAAATGGGATGGTTCTAGGCCAGCACCTTCCCCACTGCACCGAACTGGCTCTTCTATGACCTTTTATGCATCCTGAAACAAATAATTGCTAAATTGAAAAATGTACCTCAGTATTTTATGCCAGTAGAACTGTTTATAATAATCCTGGAACAAAAAGGCTGTTTCCAAAGAGTATTTTCATTCTTTTTTCTTATAGACTATTCCGGTAAGATTAGGAAGAACGTTGCTAATATTAAATTGTGACACAAAATAATTTCATTCCTTTAAGTTATTTCAATACATTTTGATTCAGGAATTAGAAGGCATGTGATCATAGTAAACCAGTCCTAATTTTAATGCCAATACTTGAATCTGGAAGTAAAAGCAAAGTCTCCCAACCCTCAAGAATGCAGAGAGCTATGTCTAATCTATCAAAATTGTACTGTAGTCACCTCTCAGGGAAGAGTAGTGAATGGAGATAATGCTTTGTGGCATTGAAATCTAATAAAGGCTGCACCAGAATAAAGTATATTCACAAGTGATATATTTAAGGCAACTCAAAAGTCTTAGCCTTGCTGCAATAATTTTGCTAATATCACTGCCAATACCCTCCTGTCTTTTTATGAACGTTTTACAGCTCAGTTAATCAGTAATTCCCTGACAGAATCTTGCCATACTGTAAAAAAAAAATCATATATACTGCTCAATAGCAAGCATACTGGTTCAGACTAAACATCTGCAGCTAGACAGTACACTATAGGTATTATTAAGGATTTGGAGAATAGAGTAAGATTTAAAAAAAGAATAACAAAACTGAATCTCTTTATTTTTCTCTTTACAAATAAACTTGCCTAAACAAATTCTAACAGAAGAGCCAGAGATATATAACAACAACATTGGATCCACTCCGTACTTGTTCACCCAAATACATGAACTATAGGCATAGTTCTAAAGAAATAAAATTGACTGGCTAACTATTTTGCTAAAATCTATGGTTGCAAATAAACACTGGTCAACTCTCATGTCACTATAAGAAAACAGTCCATTCTTCTTCAACTTAGTTGTTTTAGAAGAAGAAAAATACAAAACTGAAGCCAGAAAATATCAGAAGTCCATAGAACACCCTTCAAATCTGAACTGAAGCCACTCTGAGTAGCTTTATTACCTTGGAGATTAAATTCAATGATTCAGTTCAAAGGCATATTTCTATTTCATTAAATCATCCCTTCAAAGCTTTGTGCAGCACTGCTAAACATTCAGTTCTTTACTTTGTGGAACTCTCTAGGTAAATATAATACATGTAAAGATAAATAGTTCCAATGAGTGATGGTATTCTTGTATTTACAAGTGTAATTCATAAATCTAAGATATCAAATTCCTTTTCTCTACTTCTGCACTTTTCACATGAATTGTCCAGATGTTGCTGTTATTGCTTGTCTTTTTATTCATTGCACCTTCAGGCATGGCATTTATACCATGACAAAGAGTATTCAACAGGTCTTCCATTAAACTTTTGAGAAGTGTACACAGGGCATCTTCGGATTATCAGCAGGGCTCCTCCCACTTAATGTCTTTGCAGTTAGTTGCAAGAAAAAATTTCTTTGACTTGTAAGCAGAATTAAGTCTAGGATTTTGCCAATTTTAATGTTCTCTCAAGCTCCTGAAGCTGTAGGTTGCCGTGAGTGATCATCATCTTAATTGTCTCCTATAAAACAAAAGTGTTATATTTGGTAGGCAAAGTAATTTAAAAAAGTATATTTGTCAAATTTATATGAGCAGCCATCTCACAAGAAGTGACAGCATAAAAAAGTATAAAAACTATCATGAAAATATGGTTTTTCTTCTTCATCTGCACAACTACTCAAATTAGGAAGCAGTATTCGGCAAGGCAATTGGTTTTAAATTATTCTCCTTTCTGTATCCATAGACAGAATCCTAAACAGAATTTACTTTGTTCACTTCTCTAACTTGAAATTAATTCCCGGACTCAGAATTCTTAAATTCAAAATATATGCCATTTCATCAGGCTCCAGTTACTGGCTCTTGGAAACCCAGAAAAAGAATGTAAATATGAAATCACTTTTTCTTTACCATAGCTACTTTGGAAGTTATTTTTTAAAGGGGAATTAATATTCCAATACACGTTTGACTGACAGGCAAGCAATTGCATAGCACCCATAATGAATTTTCCAATCCCCGTCTAATGCTCTAAGCAAAGCTGTATGGGAGCCTCTCAGAAGGCAGCAGGCAGAGGTTCAGGCCCAGCTGTAATCTTCAAGTCCATCAGATTTTGAGAATTCTCTTGCCTCATCTGTAGCCTCTTTATTCCTTTTGAAATCTTCCCTCGCCCAGTCTCTCATGTAGCAACGATCTGCTTCATTGGGGATCTGACGAATGGTCTTGAGGATTTTTCTGTATAACTGAAGAACTTGCTGTCTCCTCAGGAACTGCAGAACATCAAAGGAAACAAAGAATGGACCTCTCACGTTTTGTCACAAGTCAAAGGTTTTGCCATTTGCTTTCGGCAAAAAAACCTGGAACCCAACAATTCACTTACAATAAGCTGTACAAATTCAAATGCAGCATAAAAGTGGCCTTGAGGATCATGGATTTGAAAGGTATTATTATCATGAACCTGCCTGTTTCTCTCAACTATCGAATTTACATACAACTACCTTCCCTCTTTAAATTTAAATTTATTAAGTTAAACTTGAATACTCCACATATTTTACTTCTATCGCCTATCTTAATGTTACCTCAATTTATTTGTAAATTCTGTGCATCTGACTGACCTATCCATCTGAATGAATGGGTCAAGGTTGTCTGGAGATCCACAGGAGAGGCACTTCATGGAATATTTATTTAACTCAGAGCTGTCAATCTTCACAAGTTTAATTAGAGGGAGCTTTGAGCATACAAATTACTACCATTTTTTACTTTTTTGACTGTATTCTGTGGGTCCAGTGTTCAGGCTCAATTCGGTCCAGGCCAATATAGCCACAGAGAGTAATGCCCAGTGGTCACAAAGGAAGGTGCATGCTTGTATCAGCCTAAAGTGCCCAATAAGAGCTGAGAAGACCCCACAGTGACACATCATTATGTCAATGTGATCTGTCTCCACCATGTAGTCATGAAAATAAAGCCCTTTGTCCCCCACCCTCTCAAAAACTTCACAACCTCTCAAAATGAAAGAACATGATCTTCATCAACTTCTGTATGGTTCTCCCCTAAATCATAGAGAAAATTTTTGAGATATCCATTAATTGCCAATTGTTGCATCCAAAACTGCAACAATTGCAAAACTGCAAAACTCCTAACAGACCATAGAAGTCCCAAATTTGGGTTCATATAAATCCTACAGAAATATGAAACACTGACAATATACATAATATATATTATTATATTGCTAGAACTTAGTCCTAGGGCAGGGTGCGCTTGTGTGTTCGTGTACATACTCTTGACGTATGTAAGTTATCCTCATGTGGCTAACCATACCCGACCAGATTTTGTCTTCCAAAAATATGTTTTAATCTTGGCTTTTGCAGAATTCTTTCAAAAATTCTCCTTGGAAGCTTTCTCTACATGCAGTATGCAGATGCGCCCCAGGAATTCAGTTACTGAAGCAGCAATAGGCTCTTTGGTTAGGAAAAAAGCAAACCCTAGGTTACAACATACACATAATCCTCAACTTACAACAGCTCAGTTAGTGACCGTTCGAAGTTACAACAGTGCTAAAAAAAGAACCGACGACCACTTTTCACATTTACAACCGTTGCATCATCCTCATTGTCATGTGATTTATATTTGGATGCTTGACAACTGGTTCCTATTTATGACGGTTGCAAATGTCCCGGGGTCACGCAATCTCCCTTCTGACAAGCAAAGTCAATGGGGAAGCCGGATTTGCTTAACAACCCCGTTACTAACTTCACAACTGCAGTGATCCACTTAACAAATGTGGCAAGAAAAGGTTGTAAAATGGGACAAAACCCATGTAACAAATTTCTTCCTTCGCATCATAAATTCTGGGCTCCGTGGGGGTCGTAAGCAGAGGACTGCCTGTAGGTACATTCCAACTGAAGCAGCCCCCCCCCCCCTTTCTGTAAAGAGAAGAAAGACTTTTCGAAAAGGAAGACGCTGAACCGGGACTAAACATGATTGGGGGAGTCAGCAGACGACTTGCCTGCAATTTCAGGGGTGCCTAATAATTCCTATCACCCATCTTCTCCCCCTTATGACTGCAGGACTGTAACTTTGCTGCTTGTATCCTTACAATTGATATTGAATTGTCTCCTAGGATGGTTTGATTGCTAGTTGTACCCTATGACTATCATTAAGTGTTGTACCTTATGATTCTTGAGGAATGTATCTTGTCTTTCTATGTACCCTGAAAGCATCTGCACCAAAGACAAATTCTTTGTGCGTCCAATCACACTTGGCCAATAAATTATTCCAATTCCAATAATTCCATTTCTATTTCTATTGGCCCGAATGAAGCCTCCGGGCAGAACTAGGGCTCTTGCCAGGAGGCTTCCGCAGCGCTGCCAGACTTCCAGGCCCGGAGTCTCTTTCTCAAAGACTCTCCCATTGCAGCGGAGCTCTTTGTACGGACAGGCTCGCCCGGCCTCCTGCCGGCGCCGTCTACGAGGCGCCCAAACACAGCTGCCGCTTCGGGAGCGAGGCGGCCGCAAACACCGAGAGGAGGCCGAGCTGCTTCCTTCCCTGGCTGCGGCCTCTTCCCTACCTGCTTTAGGCTTAAGGCCGTCGGGGGTAGCCGGGTGGCCGCCATGGCTCACGCTCGCTCGCTCCCTTCGGCCCCTTTTATGGTCTGGGGCGGGGACTCTTTAGCGCCAGAGGCGAAGGACGAATCGTTCCCGCTCGGCCCCGGCAGCCGCTCTACGGGCGGGAAGAAAGAGGGAGGCCGCAGACGGGGAAACTTCGGAGTAACTCCCCCTTTAAGCAAGCGTGAGTAGCGGCTTCCCAGGTGGAAGGCGAAAAGAAAAACACGTGTTTAAGGAAACGTGTCATCCGAGCACGTCGGGAGCTGCGTGCCGCGCTTTCTTCCTCAAGTAGGTTGAGCGCTTCAATTAGGAACCAAAGGGAAGCGTAAAGACCCCCACTCAATATTTATAGAAGAGCAATTGACAAACAGAACTAAAAAAAAAAGAATATAAATAAGAATATAACCAGAAGTGCAGTTTGGTGATATTACTCAAGTCTTTATCAATATTCCAATTAGATTTTGTGGTTACAATCAGCCGATTGGGAATCGAGAGCTGCAGAGCCGATTCTTCTTTCAGAGCGGTGTGGTCGTTCTTTTATATAATCTCCTACACGAAAAATGTTCAACAAAGCTAAGCCGCAAAGGTGTTTTGTTTTTTTTCAAACCAAGAATCCTTTTATGAAAAGTTGTTGAAAATGTCACATAGTTATTCTTTTCCTTTGCCATTCTTATACTTTTGTTATTCCATTTAAAAGGTTATAATATAGTTTGAGTTGTTTTGTTTACCATCCCTAGCGCTTGTTGTAGCACCACCTTATTTTCTTTCTTTTCTCCCTCCCTTCCTTTTCTACTTCCTTCCTTCCTCCTCTCCTTCCCCTTCTTTCTTCCTTTACCTCCCCTACTCCTACCCTCTCTCTTCCTCTTCCTGCCCTCTCTCCTTCTTTCTCTCCCTTCCACCCTCTTCTCCTTACCTCTTTCTTCTTCCCTTACCTCTCCTGTACTCTTCCTCTTCTTTTCCTACTATCTCTCCTTCTCTTTCTCTCCCTTCCACCCTCTTCTCCTTTTCCTTCCTTCTTCCCTCCCTTTCTTTTTCTATTGTTATAGGTGTCTCTTTCAAATCTCAGTTTATCTTTTCTTGGGGATGGTATTTCCACAAACCTATGTTTCTATGTTTGCGTACACAGACAGAAACAAACACACATGTATGTAAAATATATATAAAATGCCTAAGGTTGTCCGTTGCTTCCCAAACCTGCTCCCACAATGTAGGTTTTGTATCATTTCCTTTTTTCTCTTTCATTCTACACTCTATATACCAGTAAGAATATAAAACACAATGTAGGTAAAACAATATTTTGTTATAAATAGCTAGGTATAAATAAATATAGAATTGTTCATAAAAATGGATAACGAATAAGGGGACCATGGATGCAAGATAGAAATGTATAGAAGGGAAAACACTAACTGTAAAGAAACCGATATGGAACTGCTGTATGATATACGATGGAACTTCTTGTTCCTATGTTGTTTTGAGTCGTGTTTGTTTTTGTTGATGTGTTTAAAATAAAAATTTGATGTGTTAAAAAACATTGTTGAAAATGATAGTATTTGCTATGTAATCTTTTGAATAATTAACCTGAATGTCCTCTTAATCCAGGAAAAGTTGCTTTTAATAGCAGGAGGAATTTTGGAGGTCTTAAGAGTCCAAGCCTCTGCTCAAGCAGGAAATCTAATACCATTTCAGACAAATGTTTTTATTTATTTATTTATTTCATCAAGCATGAATTAGATAACAGATATAAGTATGAACATGATTATGAATACAAGAAATGAACATAAATAGAAGGGAATATTAGGATAGAGATGTTAGGCACGCTGGTGCGCTTATGTATGTCCCTTAAAGACCTCTTAGGAATGGGGTGGGCTCGACAGTAGACCGTCTAAGGTTAAAGTTTTGGGGGTTTGGGGAAGAAACCAGTGTCAGGTAATGCATTCCAGGCATTGACAAACTATTATTATTGACTTGAGAGACCGCCTGCTGCCAATTACCTCCCACAGACCCATTAGATCTCACAGGGTTGGCCTCCTCCGGGTGCCATCTACCAGCCAATGCCACCTGGCTATTACCCGGGGGAGGGCCTTCTCTGTGACAGCTCCGGCCCTCTGGAATGAACTCCCCGCAGGGATTCGGACCATCACCTCTCTCCAGGCCTTCCGAAAAGCCGTCAAAACCTGGCTTTGCCGGCAGGCCTGGGGGTGATGAGTTCCCTCCCCTCTTGACATGTATGGTTGTGCGACTGTTGTCGACTTTTATTATTTGTATTTTGTCTTTTATGTTCCCCCTTTTTTTCCCCCTTGAATTGTTCGCTGCCCTGAGTCCTCCCGGAGAAGGACAGCATACAAATAATAAAATACAAATACAAGAGTTTGGTTGTCCAATCTCTTCTTAAAAACCTCCAGTGTTGGACCATGTAAACTTCTATAGGCAACTGATTGTTCTGTCAGGAAATTTCTTAGTTCTAGGTTGCTTCTCTCCTTGATTAGTTTCCATCCATTGTTTTTTGTCCTGCCTTCAGGTGCTTTGGATAATAGGCTCAACCCCCCCCCCCACCCTCGTTTGTGGCAGCCCCTTAGATATTGCTATCACGTCACCCCATGAGCCTTCTTTTCATTAAACTAGACATACCCAATTCCTGCAACTGTTCTGCCTTCGGTCCTCTAATCAAGTTTGTATGCTTTAATTAGTTTAACTTTAAGGTAATCTATTATAATAAATAGGGATGCGGTGGCTCAGTGGCTAAGACACTAAGGTGGTCCATCAGAAAGATCGGCAGTTTGGCGGTTCAAATCCCTAGCGCTGCGTAACAGAGTGAGCTCCCATTACTTGTCCCAGCTTCTGCCAACCTAGCAGTTTGAAAGCATTTAAAAATGCAAGTAGAAAAATAGGGACCACCTTTGGTGGGGAGGTAACAGTGTTCTGTGCGCCTTCAGCATTTAGTCCTGCTGGCCACATAGCCACAAAGATGTCTTTGGACAGCGCTGGCTCTTCGGCTTTGAAACGGAGATGAGCATCGCCCCCTAGAGTCAGGAACGACTAGCACATATGTGCGAGGGAAACCTTTACCTTTTATTATAATAAATAAAATGTGTTGTGTATATATTAGACAACAGAGAATGTTTGTGGAGGGTTGGCTGCAATTGCCTTGCGGCTGAGATCCAAGAGTTGGCACAAGTTTATTGATTTGATTTTGTATAAGGAAATGGATTCCATGGGCTTTTCGTATTGCTAAGTCTAGGGGCTTCAATGCTGAAGAGATAAACTGAAGACCTGATATTACTTGACATTTATGAGTTATATATAGATTATACCTGACTGATTTCATTAAAATATAATTTTATATTTAATTAAAAAATATTTATTACAACCATATATGGTTCTGCTCAAAAGTTTACATATTCCTTGCAGAATTTGTAAGAAGTGGAGCATTTTGTAAGTAAAGTACACAAGTGATCATACAAAACACTTTAAATTTATGTGATTCAAATTAAACTTCTAGGTATTGCAGAATAAGACAATCATTCAGTAAACCCAATAAAATAAATAAAATGATTTGGTTCAAAAGTTTCAATACCCCATATTTGGGCTTATAATATAGTCGAAATTTATCATATACTTGTTGAGACGGCAATGAAGCTAAAAACACCTGTGTCTTCTTCGGTTGTATTTATGCCTGTGTATAAATAGTGAGTTTATTAGCTTTTGAGAAATGATACATTGGTTTTGCTGGTTACTGAAGCAGGGGGAAAGCAAAAGAATTTACAAAGGATCGGCAAGCAAAAAATACTGTAGTTCAGTTTTATAAAACCAGTAAAGGATATAAAAAGATGCTCAAAGATTTGAAAATGCTTATGAATACTGTTCAAACTCTGATCAAAAAGTGGAAAATTTGGGGTTCTATTAATACCAAGTCATGGTCAAGAAGAATGGCATATACAACTGCTGGGGAAATTTGTAGGGACAAAAAAACCCCAAACAATTTACATGGAAACACACACTTTTCTAAAATCAAGTGGAGTGGCTGTTTCAGTATATACAACAAGATATAGTACTTGCTAACAAAACTGCATAGTAGATTTGCTCCCCCCCCCCCAAACGCTACAAAATGTTGGGAAAAAAATTGCATTCATAGTCTGGAATGGCAATAGCACCAAGACTTATATTTCGCTCCAGTGCTTTACAGCACTCTGTGGGCAGTTTACGAATATCAACACATTGCTGCCAACAATCTGGGTCCTCATTTTACCAACCTCCGAAGGATGGAAGGCTGAGTCAATCTTGAGCCGGTCAGGATCAAACTCCAGACTGTAGGCAGAGTTAGCCTGCATTACTGCATTCTAATCACACCAGGGCTCCTTTCTGAACTTTGTGTAGCTTTTGATTTTTTAAAAATTATGTACAGCTCTAGAAGCTGCACAAAGGGCTTACTTTGGACTTACCTGTCAGTCTCTGCTTCGCTGCTGCTTTTTGGCTGCCATTGAAACGGGGAGGGGGGGCATGGTATTTGGGAGGGGAATCATTATGTACTGGAGGATTGTTATTAGGAGCTGTCCTGACAATCTATCTGCGCATGTGGAAGAAGGGAGTTTCCCGCCAAGGCCAACTGTCCAGCATTCCACCCTGATGATGCTTTTTGAAGTCATCTCTCACCTGACGGTTGGGTGAATGATTATTGGACTATGAAATGGGGTGCCAAGGGGAGGGGATTGAATTATACATGATATCTTTCGCGCCAATTTACTCAGATTCAGCTTTGCTTTGCTACTCATCGTTTGTAATTAGTAAAAGTACACTTAATTCTGAAACATGGAGTTGAGTGGTTTCTTTCTTAATTATTAAACGAAGATGCACCTGACATTACCAACATGGCAATCATCTGAAAATAAGACCAAGTTGCTCCTTCAGTGCCCACAGCAGAACAAAATGATTCTAGAGGGGTCATCAGTCTTCTGACCTCAACATTACTAAGGTGCTTCAGAAAGATGTAAATCATGCAGTTCATGCTGGACAATGAAAGAATATACCCGATCTGGAGGCTTTTTGCTAAGAATGCGCAGCTTTACCACAGGAGAAAATAAAGGCTTCCCTCATTCACCACTATCACAAAAGCCTACAAATCATCAGTATTACTTTCCTTTGTTCTATTTGAATACTTGAGAGACCAGGAAATAAACAGTACAAGAAACTATCTTGAGCTGTCAGGTTTTATTTTATCAAATTACAGCAAACTACAGTATTCTTCCTTTATGCCTGAAGCTTTTGAGGTAGTTCTGCTTTATTTTGGACAGCCATTTTACGCTGTTGGTAAAGATCACAATACCCTGACATAAATCACATCCTGTATATTCTCCAAATTTGGATCCAAAATAGAGTCATCCATAGCAAGAAATTTCCAAGGTTTACAGAATATAATTTTTAAGCAGAAAAATATGAAGAGGAATTTAACCAGTGGAACAATGCAGTTCTTTTACCCAACAGAACATCTTTGTGAGTTTTGAAAATGGAGAAGAATTACGATGGTAAACATCAACTCCAATCTTCATGATTTGATTAATTATATATCCCAATTATCAACATGTCTAACCTTACATAAGGCTATTTATAGCCAAGTTGTTTTAAGTAACTTCATATTAAGTAATTGTAAGAAAGGGTTGATTTAGGAATTTTAAAAACCTGCAGTTTCACGATATTATAAAGGATTTCTCTTCCTTCTGTTCAACTGGGTCTGATTTCTAGAGACTACCTTGACAAATCCCGGCAGTTTTCTTGGCAAAGTTTTTCCGAAGTGGTTAGCCATTGCCTCCTTTCTAGGGCTGAGAGAAACTGACTAGCCCAAAGTTATCCAGTTGGCTTTGTGTCCAAGGCAGGACTATTACTCATGATTTCCCAATTTCTAACCTGATGTCTTAACCACTATACCAAACGGACTCTCACAAAATACTTTAAATTCTGCACTGTAAATACTTTGCAATGTTAAGTTCTAATGCATGCAGTGTCACATGGCTTTCAGTTCAATATTGGCCTGGGGAGATATATGTTCATAGATCCCAGACAGATGTTGCTTTCCAAGTACTGATATATATATATAAAGTATATATCCCCTTTGTAATTTATGATTATTGTATCTGTACAAGATATATTTCCTCCAACTTCCATTTACAATTGCTTCCTGTTTAATTGCTAACTTTCCCTTACCAGTCACATCTGGACCCCATGAAATAGTGCAGTATAATCATTACATTGATGTTTGGTTTACATACAAGAATGGACAAGTTCAAGAAAGTGTCAGAATTTACTTTAGTTCTCAAGTTTGAATAATCCTTATTTAGATTATTTCAGGCTTGATTAACTCTTTCAAACAATGGACACCATAATTACAAACAAAAGGATGGCTTTATTAATAATCACAAAAAATGCATAGTTTTTGCAATGAAAAAGGGTTGGGGAGAAAAAGTCCCTTGCAAGTGTGTCCTAGTAATTGCCTTGGACAGAAGGCAAAAGTCACAGTGTAAAATGATAATCCAGTCTTTAGTGTAACAAAAATATCCTTGCAGCAAAATATTTGCAGCAACCGTTCAGCAATATTGAATAATTTCAAGTATTCAAGGAGATTATTATTATTTTTGGCTGTGTAAAATTTAATCTCCCCCAACTCCTCAACACAGGGTCCACTCATGCAGGTGACTTAAAAGCAAACTATTTTTTATTATAGTTCAACAGTTCGAGTTCAACTTCCTCTTTTGGAGGCAAAGCTTGCTTCTTACTACTCAACAAGTCTGCCTAATTCCTAATGATGAGAATATCAAATAAAATCTAGAATAAGTTACCGATACTCAAAGTAAAACAACAATAAAAGGAAAAAAAATGTTTTTTTCACTGTTTCCCAATACTGGCAAGGAAACTAGGGACGATGTCTAAGTTCATCATGGATTGCAGTTTCCTGCACTGAGAAGGGAAAATGCAAGTTTGAGGTCTTAAGATTTCTGGCTCCCTTGAACATCAGCTTATATGCTTCGATGAAGGCTTGACGCACTCTACAAACTGTCTGAAGCAGTCACCAGTTCAAACCACTGCCTAAGGGCATCACTGAGAGTCTCTGGCAGGGCATTCACATCTCTGAGAATTATGTAGAAAGGAAAGGGGAATTCTTCCATGTATGACCTTATTTCTGGCAATTCTCCAGGCCGTGTGAATACAGGTACTTTAATATCCAAGACTGAATCCTGTGAATGAAAACAGCAGCAAATTAACAGAATACTGAATTACAGATTTAGACTTTTCTCATAATCAAGTAATACTCATTTCCGTATACACATGCTTGTGTTAAATCAATTGAAAATGGTAAGGAGGACAGCAGAAAAAAACGAGATTTTTCTCTTCCTGATAAGTATGTCCGCCCCCCCTTTTAACTTACAGCCACTCCTTGATCATCAACAACCTCAGTTAGCAATCATTTGCAAGTACAGTAATTTTTTATTTTCCCACTAATGCATACATTTAACAACCAGATTTCATGTACCTGACAACAAAAGCCTTCAGTGTGAAACTAAATAAGGTCTAATCAGTTTTAGGCAACAGGGTAACTGGTAGTAGGGCTCTAATCAATTAATTAAGGACACAGAGGTTAACTTGTATTTAGCATTTTTAGGAAAGCGCTACACTGTAGGAAAAAGTAGCTCAGGAAGATAGTTTGTGTAAGCAATCTCTCTGCACTACAAGGGGTCAAAAAGGGGGAAAAAACAATAGAAATTTGTCTGAATGAGGCAACAGCAAACAATGATCTTTGCAGTATCTCCCTCTCTCTCAGACTCATGTACCCTTAGTGACCATTTTGCTTAATGATCAAGTAGTTGGAACAAACATGGTTACTAAATGAATTAGTAAACATTTAGTTTACTAACACCCAAAGCCAAATGTTTTGGTTTATAAATGAGAAGATTCTAAATAAAGAATTATATGACAATATAACAAATAGTAGATATTCGTAACAAGTTAAATAAATGAATAAATGATTTGTCTGGTTCCTTTTGGTTACATTTAAAAAAAAAATCTTTCCTAAAGGTTCTCGTGTATCTTTATAAGACACTGCATTAAATTTGTCTTTTAAGTTTTTGTATTAGATAGGAATAAGCAGGACCAAGATACAAATTGGTCATGGACCTTTGCAGATTCCAGAACTCAATTAATCAATCAATCAATCAGAACTATCAATTAATTCATATATTAATTTATCAATTCAGATGTATGAATAATTCATATATCTGCAGCAAATGAGAAATTAGGCATGGTTATAAACAACTGTTTTGTAGGAAAGGCAATCTATGTTTATGTGATTGAGAAAATTTAAACATTTGAAAAAGTCAAATAGACTTATTGTTACTTTTAATAATATAAAATAATAGTAATAATAAAAGCAGAAAAAATACTTTTTACTACCATTTGAAGGGGAACTAAGGGAATAGCCAATATTATAAATTTATAATTATGTATAATAGGCTTTTTTCAGTTAAAAAAGCTGCACAGATGCATTGATAACTTACCCGTGAATTAGGGTTGTCCAATATTACAAAAATAACAAAGATATTTGCATTCTGTACAGACTGAACAGCTGCTTTGACACGTTCTTTGCCCTCAAGGAATAGACCTCTTCCATCTGATACTATTAGGAGTAACTGAGCAGTTTCTAGTAAAAGACATATATTTCAGTTGTTAATAAAATCATGGATCAAGTATACAGAAAACAAGAAATATTGCAAGAGTTTCTGAAAGCTCTGTACTGCTTAGTATTTCAAAAAATGAAAATGTTCCAAAAATGTATTGCCTACATAGGATAAGTTAAATGGAATCTAAGTATTAATTTCTTAAATTAAAACCTAATATTGCTGAATATCCTGTACATAACTGAAGAAATGGATCCAAACTGTCTAGTAGTAATGAATTGTGCAACTAAGAATTCAAATATTTCTTGTTTAGAATATTTATTAAGAAGTGCTATTCAACACAATATTTTTAAGTTTTAAAGTTCAAACATTCAAACAATTGAGTTGCCCATTTCAACATTGTTCCTGTGTAAAGTGCAACAAGGACCATCCTGCTCTGACATGTTGTGACTTAAAAGTAGGCACACCTTTATCAACCAATCAACAACTACAGACTACAACTTCTTATAATCAGTGCTGATGTTATTTATTTATTCAGTTTAGAAGTTGCCTGATTCCAGAACAATTCAGACAGCTTTCACTTAAGGTAATTTTTAATGATTACAAAAAAGGAATCAGAGACATACCTGGATTGATGTTCGAAGACAAGTGCTGTGCTACAGCAAACATATTTATTGATGATTCTAAAAACTGTAGAAGAACATGAGAAACAAATATTGTGAAAAACAGCCTCCACCCTAAAACTGTCATGCTGATTCTGTGACAAGGAATAGGAACGCCCAATTTGAATTGTACACTTTTAAGACACTACTTTTCCAAATTCTATTTGAAGCATAGCAGTAAGCATTGTTTCATTTTGAGATGGTTTTCTGATAGAACAAAGTAAACCATTCTTTCCCCCAGCAGAAATTAGGCAATACCCTCGGTTCCATTTTGTTAAGAGTTACAGCAGTCACTACAATAAAATGGCAAAGGAACCATTTCATTGCCGAGAATTCCTGTCACCTTCTCCCTGTCCAATCCAAATTAAGGCCACTGGATAAGAGTCCCAATAAGTAAACACAGCCTCCTTTATTGCCGTAATGAAGCCAGAACATAAGCATGTATCTGTCCTTGGTAGTATATTGACTTCTTGCCTTGCTACAATTTATGCTCCAGACATTGTTTCTGGTGCTTCACTATTAGAGAGGGTCATGGAAAAGCAAGGCACCAAATGGGATCAGCCACCAGCAAGAAGACTCTACTCAGAGGCAATGCTATTCAGCACCCAGCACACTATCTAATGCCAAGTACTTAACCAATCATGGCAAAACTGCTTGCTAGAGAGCTGGAAAACTCCCCATGCTCCCACTGGAAATCAACTGGGGCAGAACAATGAGCCCCCCCCCAAAAAAAACTACAGAGCTCACAGATTGCTCTTAATCATAACCAGATCATGGCAATCTGACCATGATGATAGAAATCCCTTCTCTCTCTCCAGAATATCAACTACTGTATTGTTTGGAGTATAAGATGCACCTTTTTCCCACAAAAGAGGCTGAAAATCTGGGTGCGTCTTATACAGCATTTTTTGCCTCCTGAAATTCCGCTCCCTTCACCAAAATGGCTGTGCAGAGCCTGGGGAGGGTAGAAATGAGTGAAAAACCGGCTATTTTTTGCTCAATTTGCCCCCCCCCCCGCAGCATTCTATAAGCCTACATAAGGCTATGCATACATTTTATTTGACAAAAAACAGGCCGTTTTTTGCTCGTTTTTTGGGGGGCCACCTCCCAGGAGCACTCTGCAAGCCCCCTAAAGGCTATTCATGCCTTTTTTTGAACAAAAAAAAGGGATCCTTTTCACGGAAAAGGGCCCGTTTTTGGGAGGTTTGCAGAGTGCAAAACATTTTTTTTTAAAAAAATTGCCTCTTCAAAACCTTGGTACATCTTATACTCTGAAAAATATGATAGTTGCCAAGGGAAAATGACAAGATCCAAGGGGTTGCCACCATTATGGTTTGGCCCCAGTATTTGAAACAAGTCTATGGTTGTCATGGGGGACATGAACTTGTGAGCTTTATCACAACCAGCACCCAAACAGGTAAGAGCGAAATCCTGAGGCACCAACAGTGAGGGAATATTTATTTCATTTGATTTATATGCTTCTCATCTCATCTAAAGGTTACTTCCACCACCAACCGAAAGGCAATTCTAAAAACTTGGGGAAGGATCCTGCCATACAGCTTGAAGCTTGTACAAGCAGATTTGTCTCTACAATGCAGTCAGATGTAAGGCAACGGACAACATGACCTTAAGAAATGGCGTTACCTGAGCTATCTTAGTCTTCTTTTGTTCAAATTTGCAGAGCTGTAGTAGTCTTGCTCCTGATCGGTCATTGAATTGTTCATGGAATGGATGTAGCAGCTGAACTGTCTCTCCAAAACTAAAATAAAGTGAAACATATTTTTTTAAAAATGTGTCCCCCTGCAAGAATTAGATTAATTTTCACTACCGAAAATCAATAAAGGTTTAAGGTGTTCTTACCTACATACTGCAATTTGTCCCACTTCTAAAAGTGTTAAAGCATTCCCAATCACTGCTAAGGATTCATATGCGAGCTGCAAAAAACAAGTTGACGTAGTTGGAGTTCATTGATAAGTACTGTATATACTCGAGTATAAGCCTAGTTTTTCAGCCCACTTTTTGGGCTGAAAAAAGCCGCCTCGGCTTATACTCGAGTCAGTGAAAAATTTGCCCGAAATGGAGGAGAAAAAGGGGCGGGGCCATGCCGCTGGGTGACACTTGTGAATGGCCCGGCGCCCCTGTGAGTTTCCCCTCCCTCTGTGTCAGTTTGCCGCGCAGCGCGCACCGCACCATCCCCCCTCCTCACGTTCTAATGTAATGCAGGGCTGTCTTACGATTCCCCTTCCTCCCCCTCCTGCCGCTCTGCAACGATGTCCCACCTCCTCCTTGTTATGGCAAGCAGCCACATAGCGATGTCCCACCTCCTCTGGTACAGTGATCCAATGATAGGAATCACTGTGCTGTGTGTCATAGGAGGCGGGACATCGCTCCCGCGGCTGCACGGGACATCATCATCACAGCGGGACATCAGCATCATGAGGTGAGTGAAGTATTTCATTGAATACACCGCTAGTTTACTGTTTTTCTTTGAAATAAATATTCAAAAACATTATTGGTATCTATTTTTATTTTTGAAATTTACCGGTAGCTGCTGCATTTCCCACCCTAGGCTTATACTCGAGTC